>NC_090650.1:21800550-21978050 GCF_040937935.1 Hyperolius riggenbachi
TGGGATACATCACAGGTGGGGTACAGGTGGGTGGGATACATCACAGGTGGGGTACAGGTGGGTGGGATACATCACAGGTGGGGTACAGGTGGGTGGGATACATCACAGGTGGGTGGGATACAGCACAGGTGGGGTACATCACAGGTGGGGTACAGGTGGGTGGGATACATCACAGGTGGGATACATCACAGGTGGGGTACAGGTGGGTGGGATACATCACAGGTGGGGTACAGGTGGGTGGGATACATCACAGGTGGGGTACAGGTGGGTGGGATACATCACAGGTGGGGTACAGGTGGGTGGGATACATCACAGGTGGGGTACAGGTGGGTGGGATACATCACAGGTGGGTGGGATACAGCACAGGTGGGGTACATCACAGGTGGGGTACAGGTGGGTGGGATACATCACAGGTGGGGTACAGGTGGGTGGGGAACAGGTGGGTGGGCCACGGGTGGGTGGGCAACACGTGGGTGACACAAATCCATAGCAAAAGTGGAATACATCACAAGCTTAAACCACAAGCCCCCCCCCCAAAACTTCTAGTCAACATACCCTCTGTGCCTTGCTGTCTCTTGCTCAAGTGCTCAAAGTCCTCCACATACAGCTTGGCAATTTTTTTCCACAGGCCTCTGCATTTTTTGATGTTGCTGTGGTCCGCATCCCCCTTGTCCCACAGGGCTGGTACCTGCTGCACCTGTAGGATGAGGTCTTCTGATGTGTAGGGCCTCACCCCCTCGCTATCAGACAGATCCTGCTCCATATTGCTGCCAAAGAGCTCCAGCATGAAGTCACTGCTGCCCCACTCTGTGAACGCTGGTGCCATGTGGTCCCCATCCAAAATGGCCACCATACCATAGAGTCAGCATAGGAAGTGTGGTACAACATCCGGTTTTTATAGCCAGTGTGTTGTGCGCTCTCCGGTTCTCATTGGTTTCCATTGGCCGGATGCAACATTCTGACTCCGGTCCGGATACGTCAGCCGGACCAGCCGGACCAAAAAATAGCGCATGTTGGAACGGACGCCGGAGTCCGGCTCCGGTCCGGACGAAACGGACGCATGTGAACGGTCGCATAGACTTTCATTGCTATGCCGTGCGTCCGTTTCGTCCGGTCCGCATGCGGTCCGGCTCCGGCACGGCTCCGGCACGGCGATTCCGGATAGCAGCCGCTAATGTGAACCGGGCCTTAGACTTAACTAATGCAGCCTGATTGGCTGAAGCCTCTTTCCCTCCTGTTTTCCCCTCCCACACCTCTGTTCCTCTCTGATTGGCCAATATTTCTCATGCTGAGACAATGCACTTTCTATAGTGAAGCGCGGGCAATGCATAAACAATCAGGCAGAGGAAAGTAAGGGAGGAAATGACATCAGGATTGGCTTCGAAATAGACACAATTAAAGTGGGAAATGCTAAGAAAGGATTTTTTTCTTTTTTACTGTAGAAAAATCACTAAAATCAAACCGTGGACAGTGCAATACATATCTTATGTAAGTAGGGCAAGCATTTATCTACTTATATATGTGTTGTTTTTTTCTTAGATAGTATGGCTGACAGCTCCTCTTCAATACATTAAAGAGAACCAGAGACGAAGCACTCTCATGTATTTTACCTTATATATCAGTGGGAACATGACAGTAAACACCTAATCTGCTCTTTGTTTCATTGTTCTCTGTTTAATCTGACTGTTATCACCTCTGATAAGAATCCCCGACTGAGCACTCAGTCTGGCTTTACTACGGAAAGATTATAGCTGAGTCTGTCTTCTCTGGTGTCTTTTCAAGCCCAAGCCTGCCCCCTTGTGGCTCTGCTATAATGATTCAGCTATAATTATTCCCTGCAAAGCCAGACTGAATGCTCAGTCCGAGATTCTTATCACAGCAGATAACAGACACTTTTAGCAGGATGAAACAGAGAGCAGGGTAGGCATTTTCTCTAATGTTCCTACTGATATATATGGTAAAATACATGAGGGTGCTTCGTCTCTGGTTCACTTTAAGACCTCTGCTTGCAATGGAGGCTTTATTTTTTTTTTTTTTGTCATTTAAATGAAAAATTTCAAACAAAATGTATCTATCTATCTAAATGTTTCTCACTGAGAGCAGAAAAAGTGAATTTAAATGTTAAACAACGTCAAAACTAAATTACGGAATGATTCGCGCAGCTGTTGCATATAAGAAAGTGTATTTCCATCCAATGCTTATTGCCTGTAAACAGGAAACACATTTAAAAGGCAGTAACGTCCATCTTTATACTTTATGCCCTTTAAATTCTTTGAAGAAGGGTCAGAGCGGCGAAGGCGCTAGATCGCCCGCGGCATTTTCTTCAATCTCGTTGCATCTGCTCCCGCCGCGACCGTCAATCGCACGACTTCAGGTTACTCCCCGAAGGTACGTCCGCGTCACACATACATGGGGCTGTTTCGCTTTACTCTGAAGCTTTTTAACGTGAGTCGGTCGGAGTGCCTGCGCGGCGGAGAATGAGACAGGCTGTCACCTTGTCACTGTGCCCTTGCCAGCTTCCTGTTTATTTCATACTAAAATATTAAAATGCCCCCCTACCCCCCCCATTTGCCATAGATGAAGGAGAGAGCCCGGAGCCCTTGATCTTGGCAGCACTGGATTATGTATCCACTGGTTTTAAGTCCCTCCACCCACAGAATGGTTTGATAATTTGGACAATGAAGCCTAAAGGGCACAGAACTGGCCCAGACGGCTTCAAAGCACATGTGGCGCCTTGAATGGGTTGATCATAAAGATTATCATATGGTGCAGTCAATACCTTAAAGCAGGCACGTCCAAAGTCCGGCCCTGGGGCCAAATGCAGCCTACCGAGCCATTTCTGGTGGCCTCCATCTTTCGATGCAATTTTTTACGATCGAATCGTATGGAAAATTATCCGTTTATGGAAGCAATCGATAAGGAACGATTTTTTTGGTTGATTGCTAAATAGGATAAAATTGATCCCATAGGATAAAATTTATTGTATTTTATGATCGAATTTGAAGAAAGAATCATTCAGTAAATGTGAATAATCAATAATTGCCTTCCGATTAATTATGATAATTCAAATTGCATCGAAAGATCGCATTTAGTAAAAAATTGTACCATTAATGGGCATCTTAAGCCAGAATTGTGTTACAATTTGGCAAGAATCTTACTAAATGGCATTGAGGCTGATTCTATGTTTGAATTGTGTTTATTAACCTCTTAACTCAAACTTGATGTTTATATATACGTCCAGTTCGAGCCTCTTTAAAACAATCAGGACATATATACGCAACCTGTCAATCAGCCGTGGGCATGTGCATGCTGGAAGGGGATATCATTGGAAAAACAGTGTATTTTTAACTTGTTTTTCCATTTAAAATGCATAGAAATGCATAGAAAATAAAGTAGCTATTAAAAACATGTATCGATCCCAAAAAGCCTAATTTGTAGCGAAAAAAAACTAAGAAATAAATCATTTAGGTGTGATAAGTAGTGATAAAGTTATTGGATAATGAATGGGATGAGCGCAGAAATGTGCAAATTGCTTCCGCTCTTACAGTGAAAATAACCTGCGGGCTGAAGTAGTTAAATGTGTTGCCCAAATTTTACATGTACCGAAGTCCAAATTAGTCAGTAGGATTGATATTGAAGTGCAAATAAATTTGAGATGAAGAACCTACCTGGCGGTATAATTATTTCAGGAGTTTAGGGTCTGAAAGCTGTGCAATTTTTTTACACGCTTTTAGACCCTAAAACTAGAAAAAAAATCATGCCGCAGAGATATCTGTGGCAGCCCTGCACATTACTCACCTCCACTGCATCTAGCGCTGCAGTTCCCCCTCCGTCCACATGGTGGTGCTGTACCCCCATAGTTAGATCGCTGGCTGTCATCATGACGACAGATGGCGATCTCATCAGAGGGATCCAGAGCCTCCTAGGACCAGAGGAAGAAAGTAGGGGCCTGGAGCGGAGCAGAAGGAATGCGGAAGGCCCAGCATGATAGGGTAGCCGATCCCCCGGTGGTGAAAGGGTTAGCTCTGGGGGGCGGGGTTTCTGCCCGGAAAAGAACAGGGAGAGTTGTGGGTAAGGCAGCAAGGGAAAGGTGGGCGGGCTCACTCAGCTGCAGTTAGTGTGGTGAAAAGCTGACTGGAAGCTGTGCGCCCGCCCGATAGCAGCGATGGAGAGCCTGGAGGAGTTATTGGCTAGGATCCGGACGGAGGCCGCATCAAGGGGACCAACCTGGGTCCAGCTGCAGTTAGCGGCGATGGGGGTGAGCACGGGAGCGGAGGCTGGTGCGCCTGAAGGTCCAGGGGCAGATGCGGCGACCAGTGCTCAGGCCACACAGGATGGTGAGAGGCGGACTTCACGGCCACCGGACAGGCTCAGCCCAGAGCTGCAAGGCAGAGCGCAACGTCGCGTAGGGAGCCCCCTAGGGACCCTCCGCCCCCCCTGCAAAGCAATCACGGCTGGGCCGCGGGGGGGGGGGGGGGGTGTAGGGAGGAATCCCACCCGCAGGCCAGATTCGCCAGGAGAGGGGCCGTCGCAGCTGGCCCCCGCTGCCAAGAGGACATCATCAGCGGGAGATGAGGCGGCCCTTAGTCCCCGCGCTGCACGGCAGACTAAGAGGGCCCAGACCAAGGACTCTAATTCTGCGGGTGCCGCCGCCCCCCATACGGCGGCGGCCCGGTCGAGCCATGGTGGGAGCAGGAGCTCCAGCAGAGGAGGCAAGTCAGGAGGCACGGCTGGTCCAGCCAAGAAGGGGAGCAAGAAGAGTCGAGACGGCAGGAGACATCAGGCGCAACAGCGTGACCGACACCCCAGTGGCCAGGCGGCCTTGGGCAGTTCCGCTTCAGAGGCTGATTCGGTGGAGGATGTGGACGCTGCGGGTGGATCCGGAGTGACGGCTGGCAGGGACTCGCGTCCGGGGCAGCCAGGTGAGGCAAATTTAGCAGCTGTACAGGCGTTAGCCACTTTACTGTTGGGCATGTGTGGGGGTGGTCAAGGGGGTTCGGTTAATACACCGGGATTAGCGGGTTCCATGCAGGCACTGCAGGCCCAGGGACTGCCCGTCGGGGGGTCTGGGGGGCCCAGTGGTCATTTATTGGTGTCACCGGTGAATGCATGGGCACCATCATCAGGAAGTGTGGGTGTGGGGGTGGCGGCAGCGAGTGTCCCAGGTCCTTTGGTACCTCCGGCGGAGGTGCCTTCACAAGCCAGGGTGTCGTTGGCGCAAGGTGTGGTTCAAGTGGCTCCCCCAGCGATTATGGGTGCAATGGGCGTCCAGGCTGAGGTGGCCGTGCAAACAGAGGGGTCATCGGGCGAGGTTGCGAGGTTGGATGGGGCGGGCCAAGTGCGTTTGGCGGATGCGGCTCATGCAGAGCTGTATGTTTGTTTTAATGGCCTTTTAGGTTCATACTTGAAACAGGAGGTGAAAGAGCGGATCTGGCGGGGGGAATATATAGAGGTTTTTTCGTTACTGACATTGGAAAAGTTTAATTTGGATAAGGGAAAAAAGAGGGAGGAGGAGCGTAGATACAGGTTGATACCACGCACTTTCCAGAACTGGTTTCAGGCGTTTTCAGTTCTGGCGAGTGTGATTGGTGAGAAGCAGCCGGAGCATTGCTCAGCTCTTTTTGGTTACATGGACATTGGGGAGGCTTATCAGTCTTACGGCGGTAACGCATGGTTGCGTTACGATGAACAGTTTCGGCAGACGAAAGCTGTTTGAACTACGGTGCGATGGGACCACAAAGATATTACTTTGTGGATGCGCCTGATGATCCCATCTAGGAGCCCGCAGTCCTTTCAGACGGCGGGCGGCGGCCAGCGGGTCATCTTCAGGTGGCCAGCCGGCCGGTAGAGGAAAAGGGGTGTGCTGGCAACATAATGACGGATCAAGTCGATTCGGGCAATCCTGCCGTTTTAAGCATGAGTGCTCCAATTGCAGAGGCTCTCACACTGCCGCGAGATGCTACAAGCAGAAGAGGAATACGCTCGCAGATTCTGGCCACAAGAGGGACGACGCCGGTGAGGGTGGCAGAGATGGCGGGGTTTCTAAGCAGGGATTCAAAAACACAGACCGTCTGTAGACATTGATGGTAGTCTTAAGCTGGTTTCACAGTGGGACGTTACAGTCCCATGTTGCAGCAGCCAGTAACGCTGCCTAACTCACAGCACTGTAAAATCAATTGTGCTGTTCACAGTGCCCACGTTGTGTTACATTGTAACGCTGCACGTTCTGGGAAAGTGCAGCATGCTCTACGTTATACCCCTATAGAGCTGCTTTAGATTGTTTGCACATGCTCAGTGACCAGCCACATGGCTAATTAATATTCACTGCACTGTGGTGAGGTAACCTGGACTGTAGTGTTGCCTGGATCATGAATGAAAAGTTCATTTGATCCGGATCTTTTTTGTGAGTCGAATCATCCGGATCATCACAATGAAAGATTCGGTTCACAGTGGATGTCTGTCTGGAAGAAACAGGAACATACAGAATGTACAGTGCAGGGAAAGTCCTGTCCTGCTAGTCATTTCACCCCCAGTCTGCTTCCCTAGTAAAATGATTCAAATGATTCGGTTCAAAGATCCGAATCTTTTCAATGATCCGATTCGAATCATCCGAATCCTTGAAAAAATCCGGACTTCCTATCACTAACCTGGAGCGGCTGCTTTGAGAGCCGCATAACGCAGCTCAATCTGACGTCCAACTTCAACACCACCATGCGTTGCGTTAGGGGCACCTTATGCGACCATAACGTCCCCTAAAACGCAACGTCTTGGTGGGAAAGAGGCCTAAGGGTTAAAGGACACCTGAAGAGAGAGGGATATGGACATAGCTCCCAAGTGTCCTTCTTTGGGAGCCCTGTCCCTCTGTCCCTCTTTCCTCATTATTTGTCCCTCTTTCAGGACTTTGTCCCTCTTTCTATGTAAATATATATTTTTCTCTACTACAAAATGTGTTTGACTCTAAACTTTATTCCCATCTTTTAAATTGTTATATTAGTATTTGTAAAATGTTAATATGAAGGAAAGTTAACCAGGATAGAAAGGACCAGTGTGGTATGAATTATAAAACAACATATTTTTCTTATGAAATCTTTATGGTATGCCTGACTAGGGTTGTGTGGGGGCGTGGTCCGGGGTGTGGCAGGGGCGTGGCTTAAGTGTCCCTCTTTCTCATCTCAAAAAGTTGGGAGGTCTGGATATTGAGGCTGACATATTTATTTCATTTTAAACAATGCACATTGCCTGGCTGTCCTGCTGATCCTCTGCCTCTTAATACTTTTAGCCATGGACCCTGAACAAGCATGGACATCAGGTGCTCTGACCGAGGTGTGACTGGATTAGCTGCATGCTTGTTTCAAGTGTGTGAATTAGATACAACTGTAGCCAAAGAGATCAACAGGATGACAGGCAACTGGTTTTGCTTAAAGGGAAGGTCCTGGATGATAAAAAAAAAGTAAAAATCTACTTACCTGGGGCTTCCTCCAGCCCCTGGCAGCCGTCCTGTGCCCTCGCCGCAGCTCCGGTGGCTCCCAGTCCCCTCCGATGCAGATGCCGACCTCGCCACGTCGACATTTACTTGCGCTTCAGGGAGTCGCACTGACATCATCCGGATTGTACTGCGCCTGCAAAGGACAGTTCAGATGATGTCACAGCGTCTCTGTGAGCTGCACGCTGAATCGCTGGAGGCATTTTGTACCGGAGGGGACCCCGAGCCACCAACGGGGAGCGGAGCTGCGGCGAGGGCACGGGACGGCTGCCAGGAGCTGGAGAAAACCCCAGTTAAGTAGATTTTACTTTTTAATCATTCCTGAAACTTCCCTGTAACAAGAAATACATATGGCAGCCTCCATGTCACTCCCAGCTCAGGTGTCCTTTAAAGGACCTCTGTCGCGAAAATCTTAAAATGTAAAATGCATGTAAACATACACAGATAAGAAATACACTTCTTCCAGAGTAAAATGAGCCATAAATTACTTTTCTCCTATGTTTTTGTCACTTACAGTAAGTAGTAGAAATCTGACATTACCGACAGATTTTGGGCTAGCCCATCTTCTCATGGGGGATTCTCAGGGTTTTCTTTATTTTTAAAAGCACTTAGTGAATGGCAGTTGCTCCATCCAACTGCCAAAAAAGTGTGCAGCGAGCAGGGAGGCTGGTCAGCATCTTTGTATAAATCTTTTTCAGGGAATGTCTTCATAAAGAAAGCAGGCCATGCTAAAAATGCCCCATGAAGAGATGGACTAGCCCAAAACCTGTCACTTCTGTCAGATTTCTACTGCCTACTGTAAGTGACAGCGACATTGGAGAAAAGTAATGTATCGCTCATTTTACTCCGGAAGGAATGTACTTCTTATTTGTATGTGTTTTAAATTTTAAGATTTTTGCAACAGTTCCTCTTTACCAAGTGTCATTTTCCATGGTTATATTTTTAAAATTTTGGACAAAGGTTGCATGGCACGGTGGCGTTCACTAAAGTCGGCCACAGTGGCGGGAGAGGATTCCGGGGTAGGTCGGACTCGGTATAGTGAACGTCTTCTTGGCACGGACAGGCAGCGCCGTGGTGGTTCCGCTCGCGGTGACGGCTCTGACAAGCCCCGCTTATATCTTTTCACTTGTCCGAAAACTTGGAATAACATTTGACATGCTTGTGTGCAAACACTGTAACCGGCGATAAGATTCCTGGCATTCCGAAATCGGGGAAAAGCCCACAGAGCCCATCCCTCATGTGTAACAACACGTCCTCCTATCTGTCTAGTTTCCTAATTTGCTCAAATCAGGGGAATCTTTCATCGGGAACTGGATGATCTTGTGTCAATAAAACGTCAGCTCCAGAGATCGGCTGTTCCAGTAGGTAGAGAGAAAGGGGCTATGCACATCCCTTATAAAACTTCACTTTTATTGTAGAAAGGTAATAAAAACGGCATACATTACATCCAGTACAATGCTTGTGGATGGGGTAAGAGTTTATTTAAGGGGTGAACACACAAGGGGTGATTGTCCTGACGATGCGCCACAGTGTATAGAGGCGCGAAACAGCTGTCGACCTCCCCACCAGCCTTGTACCTCTCTCAACATTGTACTGGATGTAATGTATGCCGTTTTTATTACCTTTCTACAATAAAAGTGAAGTTTTATAAGGGATGTGCATAGCCCCTTTCTCTCTACCTACTGGATCTGCTACGTGTATTTTGGCAATTTGCACTCCTGCAGTGATTTTTTTCAGCCCATCCTGTTCATGTTTTTCTTGTTTTCTTATATCACCAGAGATCGGCTGTGTTTAATGTACATCTTTCCTTCCTCGTAGCTCCCATCGTATTGGAAACAAATCTATCAGTCCATCTTTGCACCACAAGTGTCCCTCTTTTAACCCTCTTCAGTACTGTGTCAGATTATGTAGAATATTGCCTTTTTCCTCCACAGGACTAATGTTGGACACAGGGCCGGATTTAAGCCAAGGCCGTATAGGCCATGGGCTAGGGCACCACAGAATCAAGGGTGGGTGGACAGCAGGCTATACTAGGGGGGAGGGAAGAGTCACCTGGCTACCTATACTTGTGTAATCTGGCTTCTTATAGTGGAGGGAAGGGGGGGGGGGGGGGCTCATTAGGCTATCTAAACTGGATGGGGGGGAAGGGTCATCTGGCTATGTATACTGGAGGGAAGGGTCGATGGGCTACCTATACTGGATGGATGGAGGGGGGGGGGGGGGGAGTGATCTGGTTATCTATACTGAAGGTGGGCGGCTGCTGACAGTGGCCTTGGGCGGTATAGAGTTCAAATCCGGCCCTGGTTGGACATAGGCCTCAATTCACTAAGCATTCGTGAAAAAGTGAATATATATATATATAAATTGGTTTACATCTTTTCTGTTACTCGGTGATGCCAAAAGTGACATCACGTCTGCCCTTTTTAAAGGAGGGGGATGGGGGATTAAATTACTCTCTGCTGATAATGTACTTATTTTATCCACAATAGGAAGCTTTCTATTATTTGCATGCTGAGATAAGCTTGTTACATTAGCTTAAAAAAAAAAAAACTTCCCACAATCCCCACTGGCACTGACTAGACTAGGTTACATAGTTACATAGTTATTTTGGTTGAAAAAAGACATACGTCCATCGAGTTCAACCAGTATAAAGTACAACACCAGCCTGCTCCCTCACATATCCCTGTTGATCCAGAGGAAGGCGAAAAAAACCCCACAAGGCATGGTCCAATTAGCCCCAAAAGGGAAAAATTCCTTCCCGATTCCAGATGGCAATCAGATAAAATCCCTGGATCAACATCATTAGGCATTACCTAGTAATTGCAGCCATGGATGTCTTTCAACGCAAGGAAAGCATCTAAGCCCCCTTTAAATGCAGGTATAGAGTTTGCCACAACGACTTCCTGTGGCAATGCATTCCACATCTTAATCACTCTTACTGTAAAGAACCCTTTCCTAAATAAATGGCTAAAACGTTTTTCCTCCATGCGCATCTCATGTCCTCTAGTCCTTTGAGAAGGCCTAGGGACAAAAAGCTCATCCGCCAAGCTATTATATTGCCCTCTGATGTATTTATACATGTTAATTAGATCTCCTCTAAGGCGTCTTTTCTCTAGACTAAATAAACCCAGTTTATCTAACCTTTCTTGGTAAGCGAGACCTTCCATCCCACGTATCAATTTTGTAGCTCGTCTCTGCACCTGCTCTAAAACTGCAATATCTTTTTTGTAATGTGGTGCCCAGAACTGAATTCCATATTCCAGATGTGGCCTTACTAGAGAGTTAAACAGGGGCAATATTATGCTAGCATCTCGAGTTTTTATTTCCCTTTTAATGCATCCCAAAATTTTGTTCGCTTTAGCTGCAGCGGCTTGCCATTGAGTATGATTATTTAACTTGTTGTCGATGAGTACTCCTAAGTCCTTCTCCAAGTTTGATGTTCCCAACTGTATCCCATTTATTTTGTATGGTGCTAGACCATTGGTATGACCAAAATGCATGACTTTACATTTGTCAACATTGAATTTCATCTGCCATGTATGTGCCCATATAGCCATCCTATCCAGATCCTGTTGCAATATGACACTATCTTCCTGAGAGTTGATGATTCTGCACAATTTTGTATCATCTGCAAAAATAGCAACATTGCTCACTACTGCATCTACTAGGTCATTAATAAATAAATTGAAGAGCACTGGACCCAGTACAGACCCCTGTGGGACCCCACTGCTAACAGTCTCCCATTTTGAGTACGATCCATTGACCACAACTCTTTGTTTTCTGTCCATTAGCCAGTTCCCTATCCATGCACACAAACTCTTCCCCAGTCCTTGCATCCTCAACTTTTGCACCAGACTTCTGTGGGGAACAGTGTCGAAGGCCTTTGCAAAGTCCAAAGGAAAAAAAAATTGGGGACATAAAAAAGGAGTTTACATATATTTTTGGGGCACTGACTAGTTTTTGTAATTTTTTAATTTTTGGATGTTACAGCCCCCTTTTAGTTTACACAATACAAAGTGTTTATAGTAGCAAATATGTTGTTTGGACAAGAAAAACAGCACTGTTCCATGTACTGAACGCACCCGATGGTAATAATAATAAATGGGTTATTTCTGTACTAATTTTTTTACCTACTGCTTGTGGCTCCCTTTCCCTAGCAACATTTACCGGAAATTTTTGACATTTTTGTATTGCCTCCAAACATACTGTACTGTAATGCCGACTCTATTTCCCCGGCAGCCACAATTATTATCCTGCGTGCTTCCGTAGTCCTGGATCTCTCCCCTCTGAGGGGTTTCCGTGTTTTGACTACAGCCGTGTGTCCGTCACACATCCATCTCAAGTCAGAGAGGATGATGACATGCCTGGGATTCCTTCCTCTGTTAGACCTGCCTATCATGATTAGAGGGAGGCACTGTAGGCGGCCACCTAGGGCCATCAGACTCAGGCAGGCCCCCACATGAACAACTCCTGCAACAAGTGAACACCTCAACATGGTACACTCAAAATGTTCACTAACAATACAATTATTTTTTATGACCTATAGTATTTTCAGTTAGATTTTTCAGATTATTTAGTATTTATATAGCGCCGACATCTTCCGCAGCGCTGTACAGAGTATATTGTTTTGTCACTTAACTGTGCCTCAGAGGGGCTCACAATCTAATCCTTATCATAGTCATAAGTCTATATATGTATTGTGTAGTGTACCTATCGTAGTTTATGACTATGGTAGGGATTAGATTGTGAGCCCCTCTGAGGGACAGTCAGTGACAAGACTATACACTCTGTACAGCACTGCGGAAGATGTCGGAGCTATATAAATACTTAAATAAAAAAAAATCAATCTCTCAGCTGTGTCAGTTGACTGCCATGGCAGTGCAGCTCATTTGTAAACTCAGGTTTATTACAGGATTTGTATCGGCTGTAACAAATAAATGTTTTTCTTTATAGGTTATTATGCTATTGCGTATCTTTTAGAGCAGAGAGAAAGTTCTGAGTTCAGGTCCGCTGTAAGGAGGGGAACAAGAAGCTGTGTACCTGATGAAAGGTGTAACTTATTCGAATTTCCAATCTAAAGCCTGATACACACATCCAATTGTGTTAGGCCTATGATTGGCCAATACTGTAGATATTAAAATAAAAATATGAGACTCTTTTCTATTAACCACTTTGTCTTCCTTGACGTAGTTCTACGTCAAGGAGGACATGTGCGCTCCCGCGGCCGATCGTGCGAGTGCACGCGCGCTCCCGGCCGCGGATTGTTAGCCCAGGAATCAATGAATCGGGCCATGGTGTCCGATCACTGATTCCTCTCCCCGCAGAAAAAGCGACAGCTTCTCTCAGAAGCTTCACTTTTTCTGACTCCTTTGTCCCTCTAAGCGTACATGTTACGCTTAGAGTGACGTCATGTAAACAAACTCAAGGTTGCCATCTTATGGCCATAAAGTAAAACTACATCTAAATGTTAAAAAAATTAAAATACACATATATTTACCCAAATCAAATACTATTTACATCCCACCCTCCCAAAAATACCCACATAAAATGTTTAATAATAAAAAAAAAATGACAATAAAAAAACAAACAAACACATAAATATTTACCTAATTTTCTAAACTTTTTAAATATCTATGTAAAGCTGAAATATTTCATTTTTTTTTTTAATAAGCTTGTAAATAGTGATGGATGCAAAACGGAAAAAATGCTCTTTTATTTCCATATAAAATATTGTCGCCATACATTGTGATAGAGACATAATTTAAACGGTAAAATAACCGGGACAAATGGGCAAATACAATACGTGGGTTTTAATTATGGAGGCACGTATTATTTTAAAACTATATTGGCCAAAAACTGAGAAATAATGAATTTTTTCAGTTTTTTTCTTATTCTTACTGTTAAAATGCATTTACAGTAAGTTAGCTCTTAGCAAAATGTACCACCCAAAGAAAGCCTAATTGGTGGTGGAAAAAACAAGATGTAGATCAGTTCAGTAGTGATAAAGTTATAGGCTAATGAATGGGAGGTGAACATTGCTCGGATGCATAAAGTGAAAATGACCAAGGGCTTAAGTGGTTAATGTTCTATTGATTATCTGCAAAAATCTATTAACCCTTCGCACTCTCACATGCAAATGTTCAAACAATTGCATTCACAGATTCATTCACAGATCATTCACAGATCCTAATCCATTGATAGGTTTGATGCAATTAATGTGTTTGCATGTCTGCGCTATGCATGTTACAGGGCCTGTGCTAGGACACTTATATTTACCTGGGTACTTCTGCGCAGTATAGGTGACTAAGCATAAAAATGCATTCTTCTGTGAACTAAGCCCCGGCTTTTAACTTAGCTGTAGGGATAACAGTTGTACCTGGATGAGTGAATCTGTGAATGCAATTGTTTGAACATTTGCATGTGAGAGTGCAAAAGGTTAATAGATTTTTGCTGTTTTCTAGCCACACCCCCTTCAGCACCCCCCTTTCCTTAATAACTTATTTAATGTCCTAACTAGAGGCAATGTGCCTGGATATATGTATTCTATTCATTATCTGTACTACACATATCATAAGATTTTGGGGTTTTTTTGCTTCAAGATTGCTTTAAAGCCTGGTACACACTTAATTATGATTGGCCAATCATTGACCATTTTTACCAACTCCATGTACTATGAGGGTCAGCAGATATTGGCCCTTACTCCATTCACTTTTTCCCCTAGTGCTGGGAACACACGATACGTTTTTTCCGCTCAATTATCTTCCGCTTGTTTTTCTTATCTTCTTCTATTCACTTCTATGAGAAATCGAGCGGTAAAACGATTGAGAGTAATATCGGACATGGCAGAATTTATCAATCGAACGCATCTATCGTGCGGAAAAAAGTAACGTGTGTACCCAGCATGAGTTTTCTCCTAGGTGGTATTATCACACCTTATCAATAAAATGCATTTTAAAGGGGAACTGAAGAGAGAGGTATATGGAGGCTGTCATGTTTATTTCCTTTTAGACAATACCAGTTGCCTGGTAGCACTGCTGATCCTCTGCCTCTAATACTATTAGCCATAGCCCCTAAACAAGCATGCAGCAGATCAGGTGTTTCAGTGGTTCAGACTTATAAGTCTAATCTGACAAGACTAGCTGCATGCTTGTTTCTGGTTTTAATCAGATACTACTGCAGAGAAATAGACCAGCAGGGCTGCCAGGCAACTGGTATTGATTAAAAGGAAATAAACATGACAGCCTCCATATACCTCTCTCTTCAGTTCCCCTTTAAAGGATACAACAGCCCAAAGGCTGTGGTAAAATCAAAGTTGCAATGTGGAGGGAAAGAAAGATACATACTTACCGCTTCCCTCGTTCCCTGCCGATGGGTCCCGCTCATCTGTTACAGCTCCCGGTACCGACCCGACTCTCCTGACCCTTCACCCGGACATACTGTGCTGCGCATGCGCAGTATGTCGCTATACTCTTCGCTTCTGCCGTCGCATCGTGACGGCAGAAGTACGGACACTCCCCCGCCTCCTCCTTTCCCAGCGTGTGCGCTCCAATCTAAAGCTAGCGTGACATGCTAGCTGGAGTTCGCACTGGGACAATCGATGTGGAGAGAGCGGAGGGGGAATAAGTTAAAAAAAAAAACACACTGCCGGCTGGAGGGAGGGAGCGAGTGAGGGAGGGAGCGAGTGAGTGGGCGGGCGAGTGGGCGGGCAGGCAGCGAGTGGGCGGCGAGCAGGCAGCGGCAGTACAGCCCAAGCATTCTGTACATAGATGCAATGACATCTATGGTACAGCAAGAAAATTATCCCCACATTTATCTCTGCATATGTGCATGTATATACATGTGTGTATGTGCATGTATATACACACATGTATATACATGCACATATGCAGAGATAAATGTGGGGATAATTTTCTTGCTGTACCATAGATGTCATTGCATCTATGTACAGAATGCTTGGGCTGTACTGCCGCTGCCTGCTCGCCGCCCACTCGCTGCCTGCCCGCCCACTCGCCCGCCCACTCACTCGCTCCTTCCAGCCGGCAGTGTGTTTTTTTTTAACTTATTCCCCCCTCCGCTCTCTCCACATCGATTGTCCCAGTGCGTACTCCAGCTAGCATGTCACGCTAGCTTTAGATTGGAGCGCACACGCTGGGAGAGGAGGAGGCGGGGGAGTGTCCGTACTTCTGCCGTCACGATGCGACGGCAGAAGCGAAGAGTATAGTGACATACTGCGCATGCGCAGCACAGTATGTCCGGGTGAAGGGTCAGGAGAGTCGGGTCGGTACCGGGAGCTGTAACAGATGAGCGGGACCCATCGGCAGGGAACGAGGGAAGCGGTAAGTATGTATCTTTCTTTCCCTCCACATTGCAACTTTGATTTTACCACAGCCTTTGGGCTGTGGTATCTTTTAAGCCACCAGCAAGCAAGACAATAGACAGTAACTTTTTCACCCACTTTTTGGCACTTTTTTAATTGCAGAGAGCTGAAAAAGTTATTTTAACCTTCTTGCCGGTCCAATTCCCGCTGGCAAGGAGGCAGTGCAGCACTTTTTTTTTATTTTTTTATTTTTTTTAAATCATGTAGCGAGCCCAGGGCTCGCTACATGATAGCCGCTGAGTGGTGGCATCCCCCCACCCTCTCCGATCGCCTCTGGCGATCAGAGTAAGCAGGAAATCCCGTTCAGAACGGGATTTCCTGCAGGGCTTCCCGGTTCGCCATGGCGACGGGGCGGGATGACATCACCGACGTCATGGACGTCATGGACGTCGGGACGTCAGAGGGAATCCCGATCCACCCCTAAGCGCTGCCTGGCACTGTCCAATTTCTAAGGAAAAATCGTTCGAGCGATCTGAAATTCTGATCGGATTGATTGAAAATAATCTCAGTTGATGGGCACAATCGATTATGAATGATTATAAAAATAGTCGTCCGATTGGATTTTTGTCAAACCAAAATTTGGATTTTCTTGATTGGTTGTGATAGATAGGAAGCAACGATTGGTTCGTTGATGGTGTAGTGAACGATTTTTCTTAAGATCAGAATTTCTGATCGCTCGAACGATTTTTCGCTAGAAATTGGACCATAAAGGTGGCCTCTAACGGTTCAATTTCTAGCCAAAAATCGTTTGAGCGATCAGAAATTCTGATCGGATTGGTTGAAAATAATAGCAGTTGATGGGCACAATCAATTATGAACGATTACAAAAAAAAATCACCCGACTGGATTTTTGTCAAACCAAAATTTGGATTTTCTTGTTGGTAGTGATAGATAGGAAGCAAAGATTGATTCGTTTATGGTGTAGTGAACGATTTTTCTTCCGATCAGAATTTCTGACCGCTCGAACAATTTTTCGCTAGAAATTGGACCATTAGTGGCCACTTAAGAGTGTTCCAGGCTTAAAGGGAACCAGAGATGTTGGGGGAAGGCTGTTATACATACCTGGGGCTTCCTCCAGCCCCATACGCACGGATCGCTCCCACGCCGCCGTCCTCCGCTGCCTGGATCCGCCGCTACTGGGTCCCGTCATTACCGGCAGTCGGCCGGCAGACACGGCCAATTGTCAGCATCACAAGGGGCTCCCTCCATATAAGTACGCGTGAGGCTGCCTACTGCGCAGCCTCATGCGTATAGGTATGGAGGGAGCCCCTGTGATGCTGACAATTGGCCACGTCCGCCGGAAGTGACGGGACCCGGTACCGCCGATCCAGGAAGTGGAGGATGGCGGCGTGGGAGCGATCCAGGCTTATGGTGCTGGAAGAAGCCCCAGGTATTTTTTTTGTATTTTTAATGAAGGTTCCTCTCTGGTTCCCTTTAAGAGTGAGATAGTGCTGCTGAATAGGTGGCTGAAGGAGTTCCAGAAGAAGGGATGAATTTGAGAAAAGTCCTGTCTGTAAGAATGAGAAGAGGAGACTACAGAAGAGAATACTCAGGTATACTTTATGTATATGGGACTTGTATGGTCTGCCAGGTCATAATGCAATTATGATTTTGGATTCGGAATACATTTTGGTGCACCAATCTTGAATTAAGATTTATTTATTTTTTTACCTCAAGTACATTCTTTTTGCTGCATGCCGTGATGGAGTTAAAGAGGAACATTAACCCAGGATAGAACTTTATTCCAATCAGTAGCTGATACTCCCTTTCCAACGAGAAATCTTTACCTTTTCTCCAATAGATAATCAGGGAGCTCTGTATGGCTGATATTGTGGTGAAACCCTCCCACAGTGTGATGTCACAACCATGGTCCTGACAGTTTCCTGTATGTGAACCTCATCGCATTGTGGGAAATAAAAGCTTTTTTCCAACTGCCAAGCAAGTTGTATCCCCCTCTGTGCATAGAACTCTCAGTAACAAACATTCCTTACAGATCACCTGGCAGTACTAAAGATGCCGCCACCAGTGATACATTTCAGAATGTAAATCAGGGAGAGAAAAGATTTTACAATGGCCAAACAATTACTAAATAATCGATAAATTAATATTGTAAAAGATAAGCAATGTTATTCATTATGTTATTTTCTGTACAGGTCCTCTTTTAGCTGATAGAGAGATGTCCTTTGAATTATTTTGAAGAATCGTTTCTTGAGACCTGACTAGAGTTTTCTTTTAAATATGACTTAATAACAAACTGGAAACGGTGTTAGGTCCACCTGCCATAGCATGCTGGTACATGTAGTACTGCCAGTATGCCATACAGGGGCGATGAGCGTGAGTTGCCAGTCCCTGCCACCCAGGCTGACCTCGCTTGGCGTGACCTCCAACCACCAGCCCTCCCTGTGCTTCAGACTCTTGTAAATATTATCCTCCACTCTGAAAATATCACGGAGGAGAGGCAGCATTCAGAGCTGTCACCAGTCCCCAGAGTGACATGATGGCTGGTCTCAGCTTACTGCCCACAGTGTGCACAACACATACACACAGGAAACAAAAACACAGGAGCACGTGCACAACACAAACACACAGGAAACCACAACACAGGAGCATGTGCGCAACACAAACACACAGGAAACCACAACACAGGAGCACGTGCACAACACAAACACACAGGAAACCACAACACAGGAGCATGTGCAAAACACAAACACACTGGAAACCACAACACAGGAGCTTGTGCACAGCACAAACACACAGGAAACCACAACACAGGATCATGTGCACACCACAAACACACAGGAAACCACAACACAGGAGCATGTGCGCAACACAAACACACAGGAAACCACAACACAGGAGCACGTGCACAACACAAACACACAGGAAACCACAACACAGGAGCATGTGCAAAACACAAACACACAGGAAACCACAACACAGGAGCATGTGGCAACACAAACACACAGGAAACCACAACACAGGAGCACGTGCACAACACAAACACACAGGAAACCACAACACAGGAGCATGTGCAAAACACAAACACACAGGAAACCACAACACAGGAGCATGTGCACAACACAAACACACAGCAAACCACAACACAGAAGCATGTGCACAACACAAACACACAGGAAACCACAACACAGGAGCACGTGCACAACACAAACACACAGGAAACCACAACACAGGAGCACGTGCACAACACAAACACACAGGAAACCACAACACAGGAGCAAGTGCACAACACAAACACACAGGAAACCACAACACAGGAGCACGTGCACAACACAAACACACAGGAAACCACAACACAGGAGCACGTGCACAACACAAACACACAGGAAACCACAGCACAGGAGCATGTGCACAACACAAACACACAGGAAACCACAACACAGGAGCAAGTGCCCAACACAAACACACAGGAAACCACAACACAGGAGCACGTGCACAACACAAACACACAGGAAACCACAACAGCGGAGCATGTGCTCAACACAAACACACAGGAAACCACAACACAGGAGCACGTGCACAACACAAACACACAGGAAACCACAACACAGGAGCACATGCACAACACAAACACACTGGAAACCACAACACAGGAGCACATGCACAACACAAACACACTGGAAACCACAACACAGGAGCACGTGCACAACACAAACACACAGGAAACCACAACACAGGAGCATGTGCTCAACACAAACACACATGCAACCACAACACAGGAGCACGTGCACAACACAAACACACTGGAAACCAGAACACAGGAGCACGTGCACAACACAAACACACAGGAAACCACAACAGCGGAGCATGTGCAAAACACAAACACACAGGAAACCACAACACAGGAGCATGTGCGCAACACAAACACACAGGAAACCACAACACAGGAGCACGTGCACAACACACACACACTGGAAACCACAACACAGGAGCTTGTGCACAACACAAACACACAGGAAACCACAACACAGGAGCACGTGCACAACACAAACACAGGAAACCACAACACAGGAGCACGTGCACAACACAAACACACAGGAAACCACAACACAGGAGCACGTGCACAACACAAACACACAGGAAACCACAACACAGGAGCACGTGCACACCACAAACACACAGGAAACCACAACACAGGAGCATGTGCTCAACACAAACACACAGGAAACCACAACACAGGAGCACGTGCACACCACAAACACACAGGAAACCACAACACAGGAGCACGTGCACAACACAAACACACAGGAAACCACAACACAGGAGCACGTGCACAACACAAACACACAGGAAACCACAACACAGGAGCATGTGCTCAACACAAACACACATGCAACCACAGCACAGGAGCACGTGCACAACACAAACACACTGGAAACCAGAACACAGGAGCACGTGCACAACACAAACACACAGGAAACCACAACACAGAAGCACGTGCACAACACAAACACACAGGAAACCAGAACACAGAAGCATGTGCACAACACAAACACACAGGAAACCACAACACAGGAGCACGTGCACAACACAAACACACAGGAAACCACAACACAGGAGCATGTGCACAACACAAACACACAGGAAACCACAACACAGAAGCATGTGCACAACACAAACACACAGGAAACCACAACACAGGAGCACGTGCACAACACAAACACACTGGAAACCACAACACTGGAGCATGTGCACAACACAAACACACAGGAAACCACAACACAGGAGCACGTGCACAACACAAACACACAGGAAACCACAACACAGGAGCACGTGCACAACACAAACACACAGGAAACCACAACACAGGAGCACATGCACAACACAAACACACAGGAAACCACAACACAGGAGCACGTGCACAACACAAACACACAGGAAACCACAACACAGGAGCACGTGCACACCACAAACACACAGGAAACCACAACACAGGAGCATGTGCTCAACACAAACACACATGCAACCACAGCACAGGAGCACGTGCACAACACAAACACACTGGAAACCACAACACAGGAGCATGTGCTCAACACAAACACACAGGAAACCACAACAGCGGAGCATGTGCTCAACACAAACACACAGGAAACCACAACACAGGAGCAAGTGCACAACACAAACACACAGGAAACCCCAACACAGGAGCAAGTGCACAACACAAACACACAGGAAACCACAACACAGGAGCATGTGCTCAACACAAACACACAGGAAACCACAACACAGGAGCACGTGCAGAACACAAGCACACAGGAAACCACAACACAGGAGCATGTGCTCAACACAAACACACAGGAAACCACAACACAGGAGCACGTGCACAACACAAACACACAGGAAACCACAACACAGGAGCACATGCACAACACAAACACACAGGAAACCACAACACAGGAGCACGTGCACACCACAAACACACAGGAAACCACAACACAGGAGCATGTGCACCACAACACTAACACACAGGAAACCACAACACAGGAGCACGTGCACAGCACAAACACACAGGAAACCACAACACAGGAGCACGTGCACAACACAAACACACAGGAAACCACAGCACAGGAGCATGTGCACAACACAAACACACAGGAATCCACAACACAGGAGCGCGTGCACAGCACAAACACACAGGAAATTACAACACAGGAGCACTTATCAAAGATATCACACCTTATCAAAGTTAACGGGCCTTATCAGAGTAGCATCACAAGTGCTACGAACGTATGCCTGCTAATTGGCAATGGTACTTCTCCTGCCCTGAGCCCCTGAGGGGGCGTAGCGCTCGCTATACTACTCTCATAAGGCATGTTAACTTTGATAAGGTGTGATATCTTTGATAAGGTGTGATATCTTTGATAAGGTGTTATATCTTTTCATAAGGTGTGATATTTGAGTTATCACAGTTTAGTGAATCAAGCCCTAATAGTGTAACTCGCGGTACATGCTGCTGGTAGTATTGCCGTGCGCTGTCTGTGTTACTATCAACCCTCATGGCCCTTATCTAATTATTTTTCTGTTATGTTTTCTCCAAGGATATCATTTTTCATTTTTTGTTTAAAATTAAGGATGCTCATTTGGATTCTGCAGAATTGAAATTTCCGCAATTCACCTTGGAAATCAGAAAACGGAAATTGTATTCCTGCGGAAATCCGATTGACCACAAAACGGTGATTTTAGCCCAACCACAGAACTCGGAAGCATTGGACCAACCAGAGAATGTAGCATTTTTACATGAAAATCGGATTGCTGCTGCCATTTGAGACCAATCACTAGACTCGGATACTACCGAGTATTTCTGGTAGGCCTAATATTTCCGCGGTTAAATTCTGTATTCTCTGATTGGTCAACTTCGAAGTATTTGGCCAATTGGAGAATGCAAAAAATGACCAAAAAGGACTTGTCAGAAATTCTGAAAAGTCCTTTTTTTCTGAAAATCAGAAATCTGCAGAATTGGTAATCGGCATTAACGGAAATCGAAATTTCCGCAGAAATCCTCAACACTCTCCCCCCATTCTCCGCAAAGCACTCTTTTCCCAGTTAGAGATTGAGATAATTGAATGGGAGTGGAAACTTACAATGTTATCTGCTCACCCATTTCATGATTAATTATTTAATAAGGGGGTGACCAAATAGCCACTCCCACTGAGGTACATAGGTAAAAGGGGGTTATAAAATGACCCCTTACGTATTAAAGGTGAAAACAAAACAACAACAAAAAATAGTTTTAAGACAGGTTTATCCAATTCCACATAGTAATCTGTGTCTGTTTTCCATTGTTTTTTCTTTTCTTCTGTTCTTTGTAATATTCTTGCTTGACTGAAGCGCTGCCAATCCAGCTGTCCACGATCGTGGCATCCCTGCAGCCAACTGGCTTGCAGTCCTGGCATGAGAATATCTGAATTTCCAAGGCTTCCGGTTGGAGCAGATTAATAAAACAATGTAAACCCTTGGCAACAAATTAAAATAAGCCACAGGGAGGGGATCAGTTTTGGGTGGCCAGTTACCACTACAGCCACCTTCCTCACCCCTATTCAATCACCTCACCCTTCTTTTTTGGGAGGACAGTGATTAGATGAACGGTATATTACTTTTTTCCTCTGTAGTGTGCACTTTACATCAGCATTTAAAGGGTCTGGACCTCTTACAGACAAGTTCTGGACTAGTTAATGTCCTCATGGGGATTTCTGAGGTACCTTTTGGTCTTTTCAAAGCATTCCCTGCAAGGCTGTAAAACAGTGCATTTCCGGAATAAAATATTGTCGCCAAATAATGCATTTTTTTTCTTATTATTCCTGTTAACCACTTGAGGACTGCAATGTTGTTAAACTAAAGACCAAGGCATTTTTCAGTTAATTGGCCACTGCAGCTTTAAGGCCAAGCTGCAGGGCCGCACCACTCAGCACACAAGTGATTCCCCCCCCCCTTTTTCCCCACCAACAGAGCTCTCTGCTGGTGGGATCTGATCGCTCCTCCATTGTTTATTTTTTCATAAATATTTAAATGTTTATTTTTATAATGAATGTTACTATTTCTGTATTTTTATTTTTTTTAAGAAACCTCCCTCCCCCCAGCCAGCCGATCGCTCTCCTGTGTCCCAGGGGACAGCCGTGTCACAAGGCTGTCCCCAGTACAGCGCTGCCTTAGATCGCAGCGTTGTACAGCCTATTTAGATGGCGGTTTCGTTGTCTAACAGTCTCCGAGCAGCGATCGCCGCTGGGAGACTGAAGGCGAAGAGGAGCTCCGCCTTCCAAGCGAAGATGTACCCGCGATCTCCTGCTAGCCCCATAGAAGGCCGTTCACGCGATTAACATGAACAGCCTTCTATGGGGCTAGCAGGAGATCGCGTGGAGCGGTCCTTGGGCTACCGCCGCATTCACGCCCATTGGCGTGGAGCGGTCGGTTAGTGGTTAAATGCATTTAGGATAAAATCATTCTTAGGAACATGTGCCACCCAAAGAAAGCCTAATTAGTGGCAACCCCCTCCCCCCCAAGATATAGATTGTTTTGTTGTGATAAATAGTGATAAAGATATTGCCAAATAAAAGGGAGGAGCGCTGGTGAAAATTGCACTGGTTCATAAGGGGAAAAACCCCTCAGTGGTGATGAAGTGGTTAAAGGATGAGAATAAAGTTTGGAGCCAATTAAACACACTTTTTTCAGTAGGAAAATACATATACAGTATTTATTCAGATCTGTACAACAGTCCTGAAAAAGGGACAAATGAGGAGGAAAGAGGGACAGAGGGATTTGGTTTCCAAAGAGGGACTGTTCCTCTAAAAGAGGGACATTTGGGAGCTATGGCAATAGGCGCATGAACAATTAGCCTTGACTGTAAGAATCCTCCTGACTTGTGTAGACATTGCAGGTGATAAGCATGCACCTTCCGCGGACATCTCCTCTATCCTGCCGCTGCTCTATGCTATGGTCTATTGATAAACCAACTCCCAGCCACTTCCAGCCATCAGTGAGTCATCCCCTCCAGCCACTTAGAGCCATCAGCGGCCGCCCTCCTCACATGTGACGGCCACTAAGAGAGCCTCATCAGAGCTGTCACTTGGAGTAAGCGAGGGAAGATGAGGAATGGCCCTCCAGCCTCAGATTCCTTCCTCATAGTGTCAGCAACCAGCAGATTAACCATATCCCTTTACTGATGATCTGCGGTGATCTGAGTGATGGGGGGTGGGGGGGACTTGTGGCCCTCCAGGGCACGCCAATGTTTGTACAAGAACAATAAAGGATTATTAACCTCCAGCATTCTTCATCCCCTCATCTATACCATGGAAGAGTTCACCCTTTAGCATAACGGCCTTCATTCAACTCAACTTTTTTCTTAGGTGATATTTTTACGGAAATCGAGCGGGGAATAAATCGAGCGGGAGAATCCAGCGGCAACATCGAGCTGTGTATGCCCAGCATAAGTGAATTAAACATGCTTTTTTTTTTTTTTTTGTAAATTACAGAACTTCTAGTCTTCTACCGCATGCAGGAAATCTCAAATGAATTTGGAAAAAAAAAGTGTAAGATACCGAATACGGTATTTTAGGAAGCTAAATTATTTTACCGAACTGCCCTTAGTGAACTGAGGCCATAGACATACATAAAACAATCCCAAGTACAATAGTATTACTTATATTCATGATCTTTTTTCTAATCCCGTGTGGTAATTTCACGAAACTGATTCACGACGAGACCCTCATGGACCAATGAGACGTTTAACAAAAATCTCACGAAACTCAATCAACGATTTCACTCATTGGGTCCATCGGAAAATGGCGCCTGCGAATAATGCCGCACGGTGTTGTCGCTAATCCGTTTGACGCTTATCGCTATTTAACGTTAAAGCCTTATTGTTATTTAGCGTTAACACACATAACCCTCTCTGTACCTATCCCTAACCACCCCCCTGGTGGTGCCTAACCCTAACCACCCCCCTGGTGGTGCCTAAACCTAAATCTCCCCTGGTGGTGCCTAACCCTAACCACCCCCTGGTGGTGCCTAACCCTAACCACCCCCCTGGTGGTGCCTAACCCTAACCACCCCCCTGGAGGTGCCTAACCCTAACCACCCCCCTGGTGGTGCCTAACCCTAACCAACCCCTGGTGGTGCCTAAACCTAAATCTCCCCTGGTGGTGCCTAACCCTAACCACCCCCCTGGTGGTGCCTAACCCTAACCACCCCCCTGGTGGTGCCTAAACCTAAATCTCCCCTGGTGGTGCCTAACCCTAACCCCCCCCTGGTGGTGCCTAACCCTAACCACCCCCCTGGTAGTGCCTAACCCTAACCACCCCCCTGGTGGTGCCTAAACCTAAATCTCCCCTGGTGGTGCCTAACCCTAACCACCCCCCGTGTGGTGCCTAACCCTAACCACATCCTGGTGGTGCTAAACCCTAACCACCCCCCTGGTGGTGCCTAAACCTAAATCTCCCCTGGTGGTGCCTAACCCTAACCCCCCCCTGGTGGTGCCTAACCCTAACCACCCCCCTGGTGGTGCCTAACCCTAACCACCCCCCTGGTGGTGCCTAAACCTAAATCTCCCCTGGTGGTGCCTAACCCTAACCACCCCCCTGGTGGTGCCTAACCCTAACCACCCCCCTGGTGGTGCCTAACCCTAACCACCCCCCTGGAGGTGCCTAACCCTAACCACCCCCCTGGTGGTGCCTAACCCTAACCAACCCCTGGTGGTGCCTAAACCTAAATCTCCCCTGGTGGTGCCTAACCCTAACCACCCCCCTGGTGGTGCCTAACCCTAACCACCCCCCTGGTGGTGCCTAAACCTAAATCTCCCCTGGTGGTGCCTAACCCTAACCCCCCCCTGGTGGTGCCTAACCCTAACCACCCCCCTGGTAGTGCCTAACCCTAACCACCCCCCTGGTGGTGCCTAAACCTAAATCTCCCCTGGTGGTGCCTAACCCTAACCACCCCCCGTGTGGTGCCTAACCCTAACCACATCCTGGTGGTGCCAAACCCTAACCACCCCCCTGGTGGTGCCTAAACCTAAATCTCCCCTGGTGGTGCCTAACCCTAACCCCCCCCTGGTGGTGCCTAACCCTAACCACCCCCCTGGTGGTGCCTAACCCTAACCACCCCCCTGGTGGTGCCTAAACCTAAATCTCCCCTGGTGGTGCCTAACCCTAACCACCCCCCTGGTGGTGCCTAACCCTAACCACCCCCCTGGTGGTGCCTAACCCTAACCACCCCCCTGGTGGTGCCTAACCCTAACCACCCCCCTGGTGGTGCCTAACCATAACCTTTACAGTGTTACATTAAATCCATTCACCGTTTTGCAGTTAAATAACGTCTGCAGTTTGGCTTATGTAGGGCGCTATTGACAAATAACGTTACTGTGCACAATAACGTCTGCTGTTTGGCATATGAACGGCGCTATTGATAAATAACGTTAGTGTGTGCCGTTTTTCTTCTTTTTTCCCTGTGCGCCATTATTATGCAGTACTAACGATAAATAGCGATAAGCGTATCTTTTTAATGCGGCGCCATTTGTATGCATAGGTGCTGTGCGCCATTATCCACTGATCCATCGCTCATCCCCAGCATGCGCTCCACACCTTGCCAGTCAGTTGGAACTCATTTTGTGCAGTATCGGTGGCTGCGCTGCCATATCTCCAGAGGATGGACGGACAGGGTGAAATAATTGCAGTGCACGTAATTGGCCCGGTTATGCAGCACGCAGACAGGCAGAGTGAAATATGGATCTGAAGCTGTAAGAAGCAGAGGTTACGGGGGCGCCCCTTAGCGTGGGCCGCGCTGGGCCTGTAACCGAGATCTCTGTTGGTTTTGCAATATATCTATTATTCTGTTATTTCAGCTGGCTCACCCATGTGCGCTGTACATTGTGTACATATTCCTGTCAGTCAATACACTATATATATATGTATGATTTGCTGGCGCTTGTGGCCCCGAGATGGTGAGGCCAAGTCATTCCTCATGTACACATATAAACAGCTATGTACTAGCTATTTCCAGACATCACCTTAAAGAGGAACTCTAGTGAAAATAATGTAATAAAAAAGTGCTTTATTTTTACAATAATTATGTCTAAATGATTTAGTCAGTGTTTGCTCATTGTAAAATCTTTCCTCTCCCTGATTTATATTCTGACATTTATCACATGGTGACATTTTTACTGTTGGCAGGTGATGTAGCTGCTGCTTGCTGTTTTGGCAGTTGGAAACAGCTGTAAACAGCTATTTCCCACAATGCAACAAGGTTCACAGACAGGAAACTGCCAAGAGTACGTACTCAGAATTTCTTTGTGGGAGGGGTTTCACCACAATATCAGTCATACAGCGCCCCCTGATGGTCTGTTTGTGAAAAGGAATAGATTTCTCATGTAAAAGGGGGTATCAGCTACTGATTGTGATAAAGTTCAATTCTTGGTCGGAGTTTCTCTTTAAAGAGAAAATAACTGGAGAACCCGAGGTGGGCAGATGGGGAGCATGTTCTCTGCCTCATGACATGCCTCTGTGTCCCCACACCGCCGCTTTCTGCTCCCCCGCTCCCTTCACTGCCGAGCTATAGTCCCCCATTCCTGCAGGGTTTCCAGAGCTGCCATTGGGCAGCTCTCTCCTCTGGCCGCACCCTCTGCCGCTCCCCCGCCTCCCTGCACACTATAAGAGACACAAAGTCTCTCCTTGCAGTGTCATGATGACCTATAGGTCACGAAAGTGAAAGTGGGCCACTGCGGCCCACAGGAGCGGCATTGAGCAGCGTTTTTTTGCAGCAACCTGATCCGCTCTGCCCCCCGATCAGGTAGCCTACTTAAAAAAAAAAAAAATTGAGCCCATCTTGGGCTCTCTTTAATGAATAAAACTGCTTATTGTTAACAATATTCATGTATAGATTATTTAGTCAGAGTTTGCCCATTGTAAAATCTTTCCTCTCCCTATTCTGAAATGTATCACTGGTGGTGACATCTTTAATTCTGCCAGGTGATCTGTACGGAATGTTGGTTACTGACTGCTGAGAGTTCTACGCACAGAGGAAGATACTACTTGCTTGGCAGTTGGAAAAAGCCATGATTTCCCACAATGCAATGAGATTCACAGATAGCAAACTGTCAGGACCATGGTCATGACATCACACTATGGGCTTGATTCACTAAACTGTAATAACTGATATCACGGCTGCACTGGCGTTTTCGGGCACAATTTCGTGCTTTGCGCGCAATCGCAAATTTTCACATGCATTTGCGTGCGCAAACTCGTGTTTGTGTGCAAAAATTCACGATTGCATGTGAAAACGTGTGCAAAACGCGTAATTGTGTGCGAAAACGCTGGCACGGCCATGATATGCGTTATCACGATTTAGTGAATCAAGCCCCATGTATGCCATCAAGTAGGTGAAAGGATGGTTCCTGACTGTGTAACACCAACGGACAAACATGAAGAAGGAAGTGTGATGGTCTGGGTGGGATATCTGAAACTTTTGACTGCCAGTGAAGATAGAATCAAAAAGCAACCTGAAAGGGCTGGAGAGGTAATCAACGACATCTGATCTCAAATAATTTTGCAAACAGGCACACAGGCAACAGGCTAACATCTTGGAACTTGCAGGAAGGTACTTGGCTAGCTATTATTGATACCTGCAAACAGAGGTGGGACAAGGTCCTCCAGCACCCAAGGCTGAGACACCAAAGTGCTCCATCCCTCCCACCCATCCCAGCCAACACACACTGATTGCTATTAGACTTAAAGAAAACCTGTTCTGAAAAAAAGTTCCCCTGGGGGGTACTCACCTCAGTAGGGGGAAGCCTCTGGACCCTATTGAGGCTTCCCCCGTCCTCCTGTGTCCCACTGCGGTCTCGCTGCAGCCCCTGGAATGCACGACAAATCCGACAGCCTGTGCAATATTTACCTTTTAGGGCTTCAGCGGGGGCGCTGTTGCGGCTCTTCTGACGGAGATAGTCGAAAATAGCCGATCTCCGTTGGGTCCGCTCTACTGCGCAGGCGCGACGGAGATCGGCTATTTTCGCCTATCTCCGTGGGAAGAGCGGATACTGCGCCTGCGCTGGAGCCAAAAGGTAAATATTTACATCGCCGCCGCTCTGGGAGGATTTTCTCCGCCGCCGTGGGACCGAGGAGGACGGGGGAAGCCTCAATAGGATCCGGAGGCTTCCCCCACCCGAGGTGAGTTCCCCCCCAGGGGAGGTTTTTTCATTACAGATTTTCTTTAAGGGGCCCATACACTGAGCCGATTAGTGGCCAATCGATTGACCGAACAATCTATTTGCGGCCGATTTCAATCGATCTGACATGCTGGAAAATCTAGGTCAATCTGTTGAGATTGCTTATCATTTTGCATTGGACCTAATGGAAAACTGATGGCAAAAAAATGCCATCAGATCGAATTTCAATAGATTTCATACTGAAATCTATTGGAAATCTGTTCCTAGTAAAAAAAAATTCCTAAACACGTCAGATAGATCACAAATCTATCTGATGATCTATCTGATGCTAATCTAACGAGTGTATGGCCAACTTAAAGGTTAGATAGATTTTCAGCAGATTTGACCATTAAGGTAGCCATACACTGGTCGATGTGCCATTAGATCGACCAGCTGACAGATCCCTATCTGATCGAATCTGATCAGAGAGGGATCGTATGGCTGCCTTTACTGCAAACAGATTGTGAACCGATTTCAGCCTGAAACCGATCACAATCTGTTGAGCTACTCCTGCCGCCTGTCCCCCCCCCCCCGTATACATTACCTGATGCTGGCTCCCGGGCATCTTCTCTGCGCTGCACGGCTCTGTTCCGGCTCCATCCCGGCGCTTCCTGTGTTACTCCGTGACCAGGAAGTTCAAATAGAGCGCCCTCTATTTGAACTTCCTGGTCACTGCAGTGACACAGGAAGCGCCGGGATGGAGCCGGAACAGAGCCGTGCAGCGCAGAGAAGACGCCCGGGAGCCAGCCTCAGGTAATGTATACCTGATCGGATCGGCCGCCGCTAGCGACGCGCACTCTACCCGCGGGCGATCGAGGGTAATTTCCCGCACGGCGCGATCGACGGACCGATCCGATTTCGGGAGGAAATCGGATCGGCGGGTGCGTTTACCGCGAACGATTGGCAGCAGATTCGATCCCAGGATCGAATCTGCTGTCGAAACGGCCGCGAATCGGGCCAGTGTATGGCCACCTTTAGATAGATTTCTGTCAGATGCCTGTCAAGTCGAATCTATCTGATGTGTGCCACACACTAAGAACAGATTTCCATTTTCCAATAGATTTCAGGCTGAAATCTATTGGAACTCGATCTAAATGCATTATTGGTCCGGCTGATTCGATAGTATCGATTTCCGATCGATCGATTCAATAGAATCGATCGATGGCTGAAATTGACCAGTGTATGGGCCCCTTTAATCCTACCTTGTATGTTACCCATTTATCTATTGTGCAGTGCTGCGTAATATGTTGGTGCTTTATAAATAATAATAATAATACTATTCACTACCTGGTACCCATTTTCACTTGAACCCTCCCTTCTAACTGCCTTAACCAACCCCCCTCGCTCCCCCCACCTGTAAACCCATCGCCAAAACAACTGATAGTTGATAGGGATGGTCAGAAACACAGAATTCAGTTTTCGCAGAAATTCTGATTGCCAAGGGCGATTACCAATTTCCAATTTCTGTTTTCCGATTCCTGAGGACACTTTTTTTTATTTGTTTTTTTGCTTTCCCTGGTTCACCAAAAAACTTCCAAGTTGACTCTGTATTTTCTGATTGGTCCAATACTTCCAAGTTCTGTGATTGCATTAAAATTACCGAGTTGCAAAATTCAGGCTTTCCGCAGAACTATGGTTTTCGATTTCCATGTTCAGATTTTGGTGGCTGGATAGTGTACTGGTTAAGGGCACTTAACCAGTACACCAGCGTACGAGAGGAATCGGCGCAGGAGACTTGGGCGCAGGATACAGCCGGTATCACAGGGAGCGTACTGCGCAGGTGCAGACCGTACTGGGCCTACGCAATACACTCCTGGTGACATCAGCGGGAGCGAGGGCGCGGGCATGCAGGCACAGTGGTTTTCAGACTTTAAAGTCAGAAATTCCAGAAGTGAACCGGAGGCGTGGCCAGAGCATCGGTAAGTGGCTGCGCGGGCACAAGACGTCTGCAGGGGGGCAGAGCATTGGTGAGTGGCTGTGTAGGCACAGGTGTCTGCGGGGGCGGAGCATCAGGGAGTGGCTGTGCGGGCACAGGACGTCTGCAGGGGGGCGGAGCATCGGGAGTGGCTGTGCGGGCACAGGACGTCTGCAGGGGGGCGGAGCATTGGTGAGTGGCTGCGCAAGCACAGGTGTCTGCGGGGGGCGGAGCATCGGGGAGTGGCTGTGCGGGCACAGGACGTCTGCAGGGGGGCGGAGCATCGGGGAGTGGCTGTGTGCGCACAGGACGTCTGCAGGGGGGCGGAGCATTGGTGAGTGGCTGCGCGGGCACAGGATGTCTGCGGGGGACCATTAGAAGCCCCAGGTAAGTTCAACTCTTTTTCCCCCCACCGCTCTACAGTAGTGCCCTTGGTGGCTGCAGCTCTTGAGCGCTTCGAGTCTGACAGGAGAAAAGCGCTATAAAAATGTTCAGATTATTATTTTTTTGAGGGGGCAATTTTTTGCATTGTCTGATTGGCCAAATACTTTTGAGTTGACTCTGCATTCTCTGAGTGGTCCAATGCTTCTGATTTCTGTGAGGAGCTAAAATTACCGAGTTGTGGTAATGCAGTATTTCCAATTGGAAATGTGGAAATTTCAATTCCACAAAATCAGATTGAGCACCCCTACTAGTTGGACAGTGGAGTAAGTTATGGGACCTGTGCAAATTTTACATTGCCCCACCCCAAAGCACCCTAAACATACAATTGATACAACTCACCAAACCCTGCCAAGGACAACCCCAGTGTCAGAGGTGCAAGAAGGGGATGAGGAACCGTTTGTTAATGATAACTACTATTCAAAGCATCTATAGAAGTGATTATTACAAGCACAGGACCAAGAGCCCTCTGGCCCAAGGGCCCCGGTGAGGTTGAGACCTCTGCAATCCCTACACCTCTGTAGTTGGAGCCATCTACGTTTGGCTACAACTACAACCATTTATTTCAATGCAGTAGCCAATTGGCTACTACTCACGCCAGGAGCCCAGCTCATTGCCTGCTGATCCCCGCACCCAAATGACCTGATTGGGTAGCAGATTTAGAGCCATAAGGACTGCCATACATTACCTGAAGTTCTTAAAAAAATTCCACAGACTAGGAAAGTGCTTTCAGTGCCTCCGGAGAAGTCGTAATGTTTGCATATTTGTGTCGCGCATATCTCTGCCCGTCTTTGGCTAGAATTTGGCAGCAGCCTGTCAGCACCGTTATAAGACAGCCCGGCATGTGACCTATTAGACGACACCTTTGGAAATAGCGCTATGACATTCGGCTCACAATGAAACCAGACGCGAGATTGCCCGCGGCACAGCTCGCCATCTGTAGGAACGGCTCCCAAGGGGAATTCAATGGGCCCTTTATTTTTAGCTTGCCCTTGGCCGTATGATTCGGAGGGTGGTGAAACTGAAGACAGTAATGGGACAACATAATACTTGTGTGACCGGCCTGGCCAGGGCTTAGCCGCGCGTTGCAGAGCCCGCTCGTGAAATGAGGACTCCGGCGGACGGCTTAAGGGGTGACAGACTTTACCATCCAAAAATGTTCCCTCAGGCTCCGGGCGCTGTAACTGAAGACAGTTTCAGGGGCAGTGAGCAGCCCTGGCAGCGGACGCAGCTACGCTATCCATGAATGGAATTCCTCTGCTTCTAGCTTAGGAAACACAAATCCTCCATGTCAGATTTCTGCTGGGAGACCGCTGCCGGCTGCCGGGGCTGTCACACCGCGGAGCCCACCTCACTGATTGTCAGCTTGTGGGTTCTACCATGTCTGCCCGCAGCCAGAACCGTGTCCCGTCAGAGAGCCGTCTTCTGCAACCTCACTAGACAGAGAGCGGCGCTTCTAAATGCTGTGAGAACGTTAAAGGACCACTCCAGCGAACGAAGTAAGCAGTTAAAATCTGACAGAACTGACAGGTTTCGGACTAGTCCATCTCCTCATGGGGGATATCCAAGGTTTACTTTGTTTTCAACAGCATTTCCTGTACAGCAGTTTAACTGCCTAAATAGTAAGATACTAGCCAGCCTCCAGGGGCGTAACAATAGACCCTGCAAGGGATGCTGCCGCAAGGGGGCCCAGAGGCCACAGTGGGCCCCATGGGGGGAGAAGTTTATTTTCCCTGTCCTGAGGCACTGACAAGTAATGGCACTGAGAGAAAAAACTTTCTGCTCTCTGCACAATGGTTCTAATGACTGCATCTGCTCAGCTACTGATAAAGAATCATACAAAGATTTGTAGACAGTCCCTATTCAGTATGCAGCAGGCTCTTGTGTACAGCGCCCAGCCCCCAACCTCTCTACCTCTCCTCAAGTGATGTGTACTATAGTGATGCTGGAGAAGTTTGCAGAGCCAGTTCTGCTCCATCAGAGATGGACAGAGTGAGTGTAATAAGCTGAGGGTGGGAGCACACTGTCTGTCCATTTTCTGTACATGTTTTCTGCACACCATGTGTGTCTGTATGTGTGAAAACATGCATTTTTGATCACTGAAGCTAATGTAATTGTTAGAGAAAATGCCTGCAGTGTTTTGCTGCTGTCTGTTTTTATCTGCATGGGGAAAACACATTCAAGTGTGCACTAGCCAACTGATTAACATTGGTTCTCCGGTTACCTGTGCAGAAAGTGAGAGGGGAGAGGGGCCCCATCCAAAGATTCGCAGGGGGGTCCAGTGATTTCTAGTTACGCCCCTGCCAGCCTCCCTACTCACTTGCACACTGTTTTGTCAGACTTTGCAACTGCTGTTCAGGAAATGCTGTTGAAAACAAAGAAAACCCTGAGAATCCCTCATGAGGAGATGGACTGGCCCAAAACCTGTCAGTTCTGTCAGATGTTAACTGCCTACTTTTTTCACGATAGTGGTCTCCAGCAAATGAAGTAAGCAGTTAAAATCTGACAGAACCAACAGGTTTTGGACTAGTCCATCTCATCATGCGGGACCCTAAGGGTTTTATTTCTTTTTAAAGAAAACCTGAATTGAAAATTAAAAGTCAAAATAAACCTACGCAGGTCATACTTGCCTCCTGTGTAGTCTACTCCTCAATCTCTTTCTCCTCTCCTGCATCCTGTTTGTCCACTGTGATCAATGGAATTCTCTGTCCTCCATTTTGAAAATGGCCATTACCCCATAACAGCTTTCTGCTCAGCACACTGTTACACTGTAATATCACCCACTTGAGCCATAGGGAAACATGGACACATTAGTTCTCCTCTCAGCTGTAACTGACAGCAACTGATATATAACTGAAACCAACTGGTATATTTCAGTTCTGACAAAATGTTGTCAGAACTGGAAGGGATCATTGTCAGAAGAAAATGGTGCGCTTCTGAGAGAAACTGATGGCAAGGTAACTATATAATGTTCATTTGAAGTTACGTCATGTGTTTATTTTCTATAATCTTACTCAGTACAGGTTCCCTTTAAAAGCATTTCCTGATTAGCTGTTGCTAAGGCCCCGTTCACACTGCACGCGTTTCCAGCCGCGTTTTGGAAACGCGTGCAGGTGGCCGACACGCACGACATCAGACATTGCATAGAGTGCAATGTCTGATGTTCACACTGCATGCGTTCCGGACCTGTGCGGTCCCGGAACGCATGCTGCACGCATTTTTTGTAAAAACGCATGGCTGTCCCATTCACTTTTCAGTGATGGGATCAGCCACGCAACGCATACGAACGCGGATGGCGTGCGTTCGTACGCGTTGCGGTCCGCATGCGTTGCGGTCTGCGTTCTGCAGTCTGAACGGGGCCTAAGTCTAAATAGTGTGCAAGTGAATAGAGAGGCTGGCTGGTATCGTACTATCTTGGCAGTTAAACCGCCGTTCAGGTAATGCTTTTGAAAACAAATAGGAGACAACCGTGCTGATATTAGCGATAAGGGCTTGTTGGTAGGAACATCCAGGCCATGCTTCTCTTTTAGGCATGAGTGGGGCCAAGCACCTTCATGAGTATGGCTGCAGTGAGCATTAATCACTCATGCATGAGTGGTTTTGTGCCAGAAGAGAAGTGTGGCCCCGATGTTAAAAAGGGTCCCGGTGATCGCCGGCAAAAGCAAGGAGGACTTGCAAAGCCTCTATAGGATCCAGAGGCTTCCCTCTGTAAGTTAAGAAAAAAATCTGTGGCTAACAGGGCTGGATTTACCATAAGGCAGTGTAGGCACGTGCCTACAGGCGCCCAAAGATGGAAGGGCGGCTCTCTCCCCTCCCCAAGTGCTTCCCTTCTGCCTTCCCTATGCAGAGTCCCAAGCAGAGTGTAAATGAGAGGTTACTCAACCGGGCCTCGGCATTCCACTGACCAGATCTCCCTTCAGTCGGGGGCACCTCTAGCTACCTAATACTTGGGGGCATCTCTAGCTGCTTAATATTGAGGGTACTTCTGGCTACCTATTACTAAGGTGCACCTGTAGCTGCCAATGACGGGCACGGTGTCGGTAAATAAGGGAGAAGTGACAGCTGGGATAGCCACCACACTTGCGGTGCGGTTCAGCGGAGGTTTGTAGGTTCATGGAGGGCAAAGTCTAGGCTGCCAGGACATCTGTGCCTATAGGCTCCTGTGATGTAAATCCAGGCCTAGTGGCTAAAGTTGAAGTCCTGGTGGTCAATATCTCCAACAGGCACATAAAGAGCAACAAATACATTTCTTTATTCAGAATGGGGAACAGTTAGGACCACCAGGCTCATACTTAAAGCCTTGGAGGCTTACTAAGGTCCCAACATCATGAACTGAGGGATAATCTCTCAATGAGGACCTCAAAAGAAGGAAATAAAGAGACTTTAACGTTTTTCACACTATTCAAAACTGGTTTGCATTTTATTTATTTTTTGGTTGGGCTTTACTTCTATAAGTCAAGAAAAAATAAAAAGATGAGGTAGCATCCTGCACCTCCCTGTGCATGCTGGGAGTGATTTATGAAGTGCTGATAAGTTGACATCTTCTCTGTTGACCGTGTGGCTTCCCCCGATCCTGCAGAGGGAAATTATGGAAGCCTTTTTTTGCTTACTAATGATATCAATCTTATAAAATGATGTTTTGCTTTCGGAATAGAAAAATACCAAGTTTACAGTTTTCTCTCTCTTCATTTAAGGACGGAGGTCTTGTGGAAAGGTTGGTGGTCTCGGCTTGCTTCCTGCACGGTGGGGCGATGGGTTAAAAAAAACTGCTAACCCAGCTGGCATTCTGATGAGCTTTCCCTGGCTGGTGGTTTAACCTGCAGAGAGAATGAAACTGACCAAATGCTTTGCTTCTAAGGTGGTCCCTCGGCAGAAAGTCTCCCTCCATAGCTCAGAAGGGTCATCATCTCCCAGAAAACACTGTAATCATGCCAAATAATGCATCCTCCACATTGGAATCCCAGCCCAACTCCATAAAAGTGAAAGCAGGCTTCCCGCCCTGAGGACTTTTTGAGTATGTGTTGATTTGGGAGAAGAGGTTGTTCTGGGTTGGGGCAACCAGGAGGGGATAGCCTGTGAAAGATTCTTGTCCCCCCTCACCTTAACATATCTATCTATCTATCTATCTATCTATCTATCTATCTATCTATCTATACACAACATTCAAAACTTACCTGCCATTCTAACGTTTCCCAATCTAATAAAAAAAACCTATCTATCTATCTATCTATCTATCTATCTATCTATCTATCTATCTATCTATCTATCTATCTATCAAGTATATATTTATCAAGCCATTTAGAGATTTGTTTTTGCTCAATGACACTTTCATTGAAGTATGCCAGAGCTTAAACCTATGAACTATTGACCCTTTTTATCTCTTTTCTGCTTTCAGAAGCCATTTTCTGCTAGGAAAGTGTTTTATAGTTGGAATTTCTTACCAGTGAGGGTCACATTGTAGTCACTTCCTGTCTGAGTCAGGACTGAGTCAGCCACTTACATACCTGATATTTAACTCTTTCAGGCAGAGATAGAAAAAAAGGAACACATCCTAGTTATTTGTGTGCTAGGCACTGTACATACCCATGTCAATCTCATCATGTCACATGTCACCTCGGGTATCCTTTAAAGGTTTCCCTGGCTGCAGTATATTTGGGGCAATGCAGCAGGAAGTGATTTCTTCTGCTCACAGTGCTGGCATCTAACTTTTTTCTTCCCTCATTACAGGTGCACGTTAAGGTATGGCGGCTGCATGTAATTCTCAGTGTTCTTACATAAAAAAAAGGTAAGCGGTTAACGATTTTCTCCTTGTAACCCAATACAACGAGATGGTGGAGATTACGCACAGAGCGAGGACGATGACATATTGTGGTCCTGCATGAGCAGAGCTTGGCGTACGCAATCCGCATTGGTTCCCATGATTCACGTAACTGACATAACTGAATACAGGGGATCACCTTGAGTATATTTTCCTTAATCGGTTTTGACATTGCGAAGGATCGACCACAGTTGATGGGTGGGGTGGCTTTTTGGAATGTACAGAAGGCTTCGACAGACGAGCAAGGAGAGATTTCAATTTTCGAGGTCTCCTGCAGAACTTGCTCTTAAAACGACCCATAAAAAGTAACCAGCCTACATATAATATAAGGGCTTGTGCACTCCAGAGTGGTTCTGGAGCGGTTTTTAAAACGCTTGCAGGGGGAAAACCGCTTGGCTAATGAAAGTGAATGGGACGGAGCACACCAGAGCGGCTCATTTTTTCCACAAACGCAAACTCGGGGGCTGCAGCATTTTTTAGATTTCTGAGGCGTTTCTGCCTCAATGTTAAAGGAGAACTGTAGTGAGAGGTATATAGAGGCTGCCATATTAGATTCCTTTTAAGCAATACCAGTTGCCTGGCTATCCTGCTGATCCTCTGCCTCTAATACGTTTTGCCCTAGACCCTGAACAAGCATGCAGTAGATCAGGCATTTCTGACATTTTTGTCAGATCTGACAAGATTAGCTGCATGCTTGTTTCTGGTGTGATTCTGCAGACAGATAGCTCAGCAGGGCTGCCAGGTAACTGGTATTGCTTAAAATGAAATCAATATGGCAGCCTCTATATACTTCTCACTACAGTTCTCCTTTAAAGTATTGGAAAGTGGAAAACTGCTCTGAAAAACACTAGATCATAGCAGTTTTCCAGGCGTTTTTGTTACAGGAGCTGTTCAGTAACAGCTTTACTGTAACAATATTTGTAATCTGCTACAAAAAAACGCTCCAAAAAACACTAGGCACGCCTAGAATCGCTCTGAAATCTGCTTCAAAAACCTCTAGCGTTTTGCAAATCTGCTAGAGGTTTTTGGTGTGCACTGGGCCTAAGTAAGTATTTGCAGACCCCAGCATTCTAGTCATGTGGTCTTTGGTTTCCAAAACCCTTTTACTGCAGCTTACCAGTATTTGGTTCATGGTCTCCTCCAGGGTACGTCAATTAAGGGCGCCTGGAAATGTGGGCGCGTAGTAAAATATCGTTGTGTAATACCGATAGCTTACTATAAAAATGTAAAATATCGATATTAAATCCAGATATTTTACTATGGGCAAACTCCCTTCTCTCACACAGACCCCGGGGGGGGGGGGGGGGGCGCGATAGCGTGGCAGGGGGGGGGCAGAGATCGGCATGGGGTGGGGGGACACAGAAGCATGTCATGAGGCAGGGAACATGCCTCTGAGTCCCATCTGCCCCCCTTCCCCCCGCACCGCCTTGGTTTCTCTTTGAGGAATAGGCAGGAAGCATGTGGAGGGGGAGTGTATCGCATGCACATTTAATGCAGATCACATGCAGGTTGAAATTGGTCAAATCAAATGCAATTATTATTATTGATGTATAAAAGCGCCAACATATTCCGTGATGCTGTACAAAGTAAGAAACTAACATGGAGTGAAAAATAATACAGACAATGGTATACACCAATATACGAAATACAGAATTGGCGAGTCGGGCGACAAAATACAGAATCAATACAATATACAGAATTGGTAATGACCGTGACAAAAGTACCACAATAAATAAAATGTATAATGAATTCCAAGACACTGCCCTTGTGAGCTTACAATTAAAAGAAATAGGGGGGAAACGAGGTGGGCTGCACTTCCTGTCTGTTTCGATTGGCCCATTCAGGCTGCATCAACCTGGAGATTACCCATTTCATTGATCATTTTTTTCCGCTTTAAAGTACAAGTGACACCCCAGCTAACCTAGAAATAAAAAACACATGTATAAGTAAATACATACTTGCTCTACTTACATAACAGATGTATTGCACTGTCCACGTTATGATTCCTGTGAATGTTATAAAGGAAAAGCAGAGAATACTATTCTAGACAGTTTCCATCTTGGTTACCTTTGAACTCCTGACATCATTTCCTCCCTCACTCTTTTTTTCTCCTCTTGCTAATTGTGTATTCATTATTAGCCCTCCTCCCAGACTCTTCAGACACTCCCACTGAGGTCTATAGAAGGAAGTGCACTTTCTTTTCCATTAGAAGAAGGGGGAAATAAAGAAAAGAAGAGGAATATATTATAGATAAAAGACCCCCCAGCATGCAACTGTTTGGCAGTGGCAATTAAAGGGCCAGTGCTCCTAAGGTATGTGATAACTCCAAACCATAACAGAAGAAAAAGTTTTGAAAGTTTTGAATGCAGGATTAGCATCAGTGGCCTAGCTAAGGAGCTGTGGGCCCCGATGCAAGTTTTAAATTGGGCCCCCGAAGCACTCTATACATAACAATTGATACAGCGCACCAAAACCTGCCAATGGCTACTACAGAGTCAGAGGTGCAAGAAGGGGATGGGGCACAGTTTGTTAATAATTACCACTATTCAAAGTATCTGTAGAAGTGATTATTATGAACACAGGACCAATAGAGAGCTAATACTGTGGTTGAGGGAGGGCCCCGATGCGGTCGCAACCTCTATTGCTACGCCGCTGATTAGCATCTTTATCACTTAATACACTCAGACCAGTTGCTGTTGAAATTTTTATGGTGACAATCCCGCTTTAAGAAATGACAGTGAATAAAATGTCCCTGTAAGGTACAGCGCAGGATGAAATACGTATACTCATATTGTATTATATTGTATAATACATTCTTAAATTGCATTTTCAGCTGTTTTCTCGGTGATCGGCTTGTTTGCGCCCCTCTGGTCTTTGGCGTGGTCACGACCGGGAAGAGTTTGCGGACTACTTTACAAACCCTCTGACCGGAGAGGAAAATAGTGTTTGTGATACAATTATGCCGTCAGTCACACCCGACCCACGCATAACCCCAGAGAGCTTGGGAGAAGTGCTGAGACGTCAGTTACGCTGCAGCTGAATGGGTGTGAAATACCAACAAAAACACAATTTACCATAGAGTAAAAGAAAAAAAAGTTAAAGAAACCTGCACTGAGGGGAAAATGAGGGCGGCCATCTTTGTTCTCTGAGGAAAAAGACTCCAGTTCCTCAGCTATCACGCTGATCATATGATTGCAGGAATCTCTGAGTCACACCTGGAACAAACACGCAGCCAGTGAAATCACAACTCTGATCTGCATACTGGTTCTGTCTGTGTCAGAGGCCAGAGCAGAGACAAGGTCCTCCAGCACCCAAGGCTGAGACACCAAAGTGCGCCCCTCCATCCCTGCCACCCCAGCTGTCACACACTGATTGCTATTAGACTAAGAGGCGCCACAGGGCCCACAACCTCCCCAACACCTTAATATCTAGTTATCTGGCTTGCAGTCACTGCTATGTATCCCCTTTTCTTATTTCTTTCTGCTTCAAACACAATTAGGAATGACAGCTGAATGAATTCTGCACCCCCTCCTACACTGCGCCCTGAGGCTGGAGCCTCTCCAGCCTATGCCTCGGCCCGGCCCTGTCAGAGGCTGATCTGCATACTGGTTCTGTGTCAGAGGCTAATCTGCATGCTGCTTCATTGTCAGAGGCCAATCTGCATGCTGGTTCTGTGTCAGAGGCTAATCTGCATGCGGCTTCATTGTCAGAGGCTGATCTGCATGCTGGTTCTGTGTCAGAGGCTAATCTGCATGCGGCTTCATTGTCAGAGGCCAATCTGCATGCTGGTTCTGTGTCAGAGGCTAATCTGCATGCGGCTTCATTGTCAGAGGCTGATCTGCATGCTGGTTCTGTGTCAGAGGCTAATCTGCATGCGGCTTCATTGTCAGAGGCTGATCTGCATACTGGTTTAGTGTCAAAGGCTAAAGAAAGGTTGAGGAGGCGCCTGATGTGTTGTGTTTCAATTTAACAAACGCTAACAAGCAAAGTTCTCAGAGGTAGAAAAAAGAAGGTCCTACTTTGAGACAGTAATCCAATGGTATAAAAGTAGAAAACTTTTTTAGGCACTTAAGTGACAACACGTTTCGCAGTGAAAACCGCTTCCTCAGGTCGAATAATGTGCCTGAAAAAATGTGCAGCTATCCCAGGCGCCTATGTAGATATAGGCGGTGAAAACTGCTTCCTCAGGTCGAATAATGTGCTTGAAAAAATGTGCAGCTATCCCAGGTGCCTATATAGATATAGGCGCCTGGGATAGCTGCACATTTTTTCAGGCACATTATTCAACCTGAGGAAGCGTTTTTCACCGCGAAACGCGTTGTCAGTTCAGTGCCTAATCAAGTTTTCTGCCTTATATACCATCGGATGGATAACTGTCTCAAGGTAGGACTTTTTTTGTCTACCTCTGAGAACTTCGCTTGTTAGCGTTCGTTAAATTGAAACTGTGCTAAGCACATCGGGCTTCCTCGACCTCTCTATAGACTTTCTTCACCCCTGAACTGGGGTTACCACCTTACCAGTGGATTTTTTCAGAAGGAGTTGCGACCACCCACCAACAAGGCCGAGTGGGGACGGTACTTCCCTACATGCAATTTTAGTGGTTTCTGACTCTTCAACCCTGTTTTGTGAGTATAACAACAGTTTACTCTTTCGATCTGCAATGTCCACTGACAATACTGCACCAGATTGGGCTACCGGTTGTTCCTCCTGTCCTTTCTTCTATCCACCCAAAACCTAGTGTTAGAGGCTAATCTGCATGCTGCTTCGTTGTCAGCTGATCTACATACTGGTTCTGTGTCAGAGGATAATCTGCATACTGGTTCTTTGTTAGAGGCTTATCTGCATACTTGTTCTGTGTCAGAGGCTGATCTGCATACGGGTTCTGTGTCAGAGGCTGATCTGCACGCTGCTTCATTGTCAGAGGCAGATCTGCATACTCATTCTGTGTCATCAAGACAATCAGCATTTCTACAAAAAAAGTCAACATGGCAGCCCAGTGGTGTAGTGATCACCACAGCAGCTGATTTAAGGCCCATAGCCAAGGGGGACCCTGTCACTATTGTCTAAGCCCGTGTGTACCTGCACATGTCACCTGTCCAGTAGACATGTTGAGTAAATAAAGTAAAATGAAAAGGGGAAAAAGCATGTTTGTTGTTAGTTAACAATTTAAAGTTATCTGGTTGTGTTTAGCCCCAATAAAAGAGTCTGCAGACTGTTTAAACACCAAAAGTTGTGTGGTCTTTGATTTAGAGTAAGTTATGCAAATTTGGACTGCACTCCCATTGGCCGGCCTGTGAAATAGTGTGCATCATAGATGTAGCAGGGCTAGAAGAAGGATAATTGGCTAAATACTTCTGACTCAGAAGCATTGGACCAATCAGAGAAGGCAGAATTTTTCCACGAAAATCGGACTGCTGTGCTAATTATAGACCAACCATAAGTCTCAGATACCACCGAATATTTTTCCAGTCTTTTGATTGGTCTAAAATGTATGTGGTTATAATAAAATCTCCTACTGTAGGAGGCTTTGGCAGTCTTCAGGTGCTCAAGTGCTCCAGAAGACAGGCAGCTCCGTACTGCGCATGCGCGAGTGAGCGAGAATACCTACTCCCACCTGTGTAGTACGGAGCCTGCCTTCTTCAGGAGCCCTCTCCCACGACTGCCAAAGCCTCCTATAGCCACAGAGAGCAGGAAGCCAAAGGGAGCCAGCGCTGAGAGGACCACGAGAGGTGTGGGAAGGCTCTATAGGACTCAGAGCCTTCCTCTCCTTAGGTGAGTATCAGTTTTTTTTCCATGATTTTTCTATAGTAAAAAAAAAAAGAGATAGGATTCTCCATTTTAACTGTGTCTAGCGCGGAGGTCTTCCGATCTCTAAGAGCTTCATGCTACTTCCTGTTTACACAGGAAGTTACATGAAGCACTTAGTGATTGGAGACCTCCGGTGAGAAGGAGGTATGTGTTCAGCCTGCCTGCCGCTGCTGCCCGCCCGCTGTCACCAATGATTGCAGGAGGGGAGCGCTAAGAGGAGAGCCCGAGGTGAGGGGGAAGGAATGTCCCCCCTCCCCGCCGATCTGCCACACACTCTCCTCTTATGTTGCGACCCCTCCTGCCCCACAAAAGTCCCTGGGCGGGGGGCCTGAATTCTTTTTTTTTTTGCAGGAGGGCCTGGGGATTTCTAATTTCGCCCCTGGTTACTCTATCTTAAACCTCCAACCTCAGGTAAGATTGTTTCATTACCCAGGTTCAGCCAATTGCAAACAACCTTTGGGGTGCCTCCTTCCATTTTGTGCCCTTTTAGCTCACCGTGCTGCGATGTAACCCAGGCAAGCACTACAGCCTTTTATTACCACCTAATAGGGATGCTCATTCTTACCAGAAAACGGAACTCAGAAATTGGATTTCTGCGGGAATACGCATTATCGCAACTCAGTGATTTTAGCCCAATCACAGAACTCTGAAGCATTGGACCAATCAGAGAATGCAAAGTCAACTCACATGCAAAAAATTACCAAAAACACACTACTCTGAACACGGAAGTCCGCAAAATCGATATTCGGCATTGGTGGACATCGGAATTTCTCCAGAACCGGATATTGGCATTTCCGACAATTTCTACCACCTGATGGTGGATTTTTAAAATGTATTTATTTAATGTTGACCGGGTTTTTGTGACGGTTCTCAAACTTCTTTCCCCCGACATGTTTTCGGAAGACTCTGAGCATTTTTTCCATGGAACGGGATGTTGTGTGTTTTTGGTAATGCAGAACTTGATGGATTACATTAGACAGACGTTCTTCTCCAGCAGCTCGCTGTAAAAGTGCGTGCAATGTCAAACACGTCAGGGTTTGGAGGACCCCCTCCATGGGCGTTTATGATCGGGGCTTGTCATATCACGGCAGCGGAGGAGCGTTGACAAGACGCTAATGAATTGTAATGATGACATGATGATCTCCTGTCCACATCTTCATCATCTTTGATGCGCATCATCTGCGGCCTCTGACTTCCTCCGTTTGGCTGGGGCTCTGCTGAATGTCTGCAGAGACAGGCCGTGCTGCAGACCATGGCCCCTGTTCCGCACGCTTACACCTATTCACCATCACATGGGGAGATCCTGTCTGTGCAAGGAGAAGGAAGTACAATACATGCGGAGTAAGACATTTGCAGTTGTAGGATTGGCAGCACCAGTGGTGAGGATGGTGCAGAACATGTTGTGCACAGGCGGGCATTTGCTGTGTATACTGGGGGTATAACTACGGCAGTGTTGCTTGCTCGGCAAAGTCATTTTCAAATCGATTTAAGAAAAAAAAAATGAAAATAGTTTGTGTTGTATTTTTGCATTTTCAAAAATTTTTTATTTTATCCTGAAAATGCAGAAAACCAATATTTTTACAGCTAAATTTTTTACCACAAAACAGCAAAAAAAATTTTTACTGCCAAAATTTGTGAAAACTGCAATAAAAATGAAAAATAAAAAAAAAGTTATTTTCTATGGCATTTTTTTTGCCAAAAATCAAATATAACAATATTTTGGCAGGAATATTGGAACTTTTGCTCATTACTGAACTGCGTTAGCTTTAACTAAAAACGACATATCAATCTTTCATAGCAAATCTTCGTCCCAGTTACTTTTTTTTTTTTTACTCAATACATTTTTATTGTTTTGTTTAAAGCGGAATATAACCCTGCATTTCAACTTTGCTCTAAAACATTATTTACAGTATATTATATGCAACCAGCATTTTTTTTTTACTAGACCAGCATTGGAAGGGTTACACAGGGCTTTGGGTAATCAAAATCGATATTTATATGATGAGCGTTCGATATTTTTTAACTAACTCACATGATAAAATTAAGGCTAACTAGTTCAGCAATGATAGGGACAACATTTAAACATCACAAACAGAACTCAGAGGCTTTTGAGCAGAGCGTCCAAATAATGATGCTTTTATGGAAGAAAAGTTACCTACAGATGTACTTGGCTAGTTGGCTAGCATGCTTTAATCCTTACTTGCCAGCAAGCTGCTCCTGTGTGGACAGATCACAGACAAAGCATTCCAGCCCACAGCCTGTGTCTGACGACTCTACAAGCAAGGGGGGAGTGGGGAAGGGGCAGAAGGGAGAGAAACATTGTGTATAATTCCTTATCTTAGTAGCTAAGCATTGCTGGAGACTAGAGCTTGTATTTTACAGACAGGAAGTTTTGTATCCAGATTATTATCCTGATTCCAAACTTCATGTCTGTAAAATACAAGCTCTAGTTGATGGGCTAATTTAAAATAAAACCAGTAAACTTTAAAGGGAAGGTTCAGGGACTAACTAAAAAAAATAAAAATCCATTTCCACTTACCTGGGGCTTCCTCCAGCCCGTGGCAGGCAGGAGGTGCCCTCGCGGCCGCTCCGCAGGCTCCCGGTGGTCTTCGGTGGCCGACCCGACCTGGCCAGGCCGGCGGCCAGGTCGGGCTTCTTCTGCGCTCCATGGTGTGTTTCACGCGGGCGCGCTGACGTCATCGGACGTCCTCCGGGCTGTACTGCGCAGGCTCAGTAGTTGTGAGCCTGCGCAGTACAGCCCAGAGGACGTCCGATGACGACAGCGTGGCCTCCGGCCTGGCCAGGTCGGGTCGGCCACCGGAGACCACCGGGAGCCTGCGGAGCGGCGGCGAGGGCACCTCCTGCCTGCCACGGGCTGGAGGAAGCCCCAGGTAAGTGGAAATGGATTTTTATTTTTTTTAGTTAGTCCCTGAACCTTCCCTTTAAGCTTGTAAGCCTTTTGTACATTTAAATGTCATACAGATAAATTACAAGGGAGCTTACAAGGATTCTGATGTATTCATGACAAGTAAATAAGACTAATAATAAAAAATGTATTAAGTAAACCAAAGGTCTTATTTACCTGCCATGAATACATAGACTCAGCTGGAAAAAGTATTTTGGGGAGGCACCCTTGGAATATAGTAGAGATGGGCCGATGAATCCGGCGAATCCACGAATCCCTCGAATATTGGGAAATATTTGAGATTCGTGGATTCGAATCCCGACGCCATTTTCCACTTTACGAATCCGCCGAATCCCGACGCTGCATCGCCGCGCATCCGCCGCTCGCACTCGTCCTCCTCCGCCCTGTGCCTCCTCCGCGCCTCCTCCGCCCGCCCGCATACTTTGTATCAACTCACCTGTCCAGTGGAGCGCAGAGCGGCAGACCTCTCGCTGACTTCCTGGTTCCCTCTAGTGACGGCTTTTACAATGACGTCATCAGTAAAAGCCGGTCCGGCCACTAGAGGGAACCGAGAAGTAACGACGAGGTCTGCCGCTCTGCGCTCCACTGGACATGTGAGTTGATACTTATGCAGGGGTGAGCGAGGAGGCACGGGGGACGGAGGAGGCCATGGGGGTGAGCGGAGGAGGCACGGGGGGGGGGGGGGGGGGGGAGCGACACCTACCTACCTACCCACCTACCACTTTACCTACCTACCGGGCACTATACCTACCTACCTACAGGCCCCTATACCTACCTAAAGGCCCCCTATATGTACCTACCTAACGGCCACTACCACTTTACCTACCTACCGGGCACTATACCTACCTACCTACAGGCCCCTATACCTACCTAAAGGCCCCCTATACTACCTACCTACCACTATACCTACCTACCCACAGGCCCCTATACCTACCTAAAGGCCCCCTATATGTACCTACCTACCTACCTAAAGGCCCCTATACCTACCTACAGGCCTCTATACCTACCTACACGTGCCTACCTACCTAAAGGCCCCTATACCTACCTACATACCTACCTATACTTAAGGCCTCTATATACCCTGTTACCTATACTGAAGGCCCATATACCCTGCTACCTATACTGAAGGCCCATATACCCTGCTACCTATACTGAAGGCCCATATACCCTGCTACCTATACTGAAGGCCCATATACCCTGCTACCTATACTGAAGGCACATATACCCTGCTACCTATACTGAAGGCCCATATACCTTTCTACCTATACTGCAGGCCCCTATACCTTGCTACCTATACTGAAAGCTACCAATATTGAAGGCACCCATACCTAGCTAGCTATACTGAAGGCACCTTTACCTCGCTACCTATACTGCGGGCAACTATACCGCGGATCGCACAATTCGTATGTGCAGGATTCGTTAGATTCGGGATTCGAAAGGTTCGAGATATTCGAGAACCTTTTTAGATTCGGATTCGAAGAAATTGTGGATTCGTCCCATCCCTAGAATATAGTAAAGATATAAAGAGATATATATATATATAGCAGCCCCCTCCTTCAACACCTTCAAGAAGGCCCTCAAAGCTCACCTTTTCACTCTTGCCTACCACCCCTCACAATTGCTCTAAACCCACAGCCGAACTCTGGTCCCCTACCTCTCGTGTCCCTACCTCTCCCTCTAGATTGTAAGCCTTTGGGCAGGGTCCTCACTCCTTTTGTGTCCTACCTGATCATGCACCTCTATTACTGTGCACCCATGCTATGCATTTGAGTGAACCTAACTTGCCTAACTCCATGCTCCCATCCAGTGACTGACTAAGCATTACCTTGTACTCATACTGTGCTGTGTGATCTGGTTTTCTTGTATTGTCATATTGCTGTTTGTCACCCCTAAATATTGTCTGTAACCTAAATTAATGTCCAGCGCTGCGTAATATGTTGGCGCTTTATAAATACAACAAATAAATAAATAAATAAATAAATATATATAAAATCGGATGTATGTATGTATGTGTGTATGTGCCGCGATCACGCAAAAACGCCTTGACCGATTTGAAAGAAACTTGGTATGCAGATCCCTTACTACCTGGGATGATATGATCTGGGGTCTCGCGGCCCCCCTGCACACCTGGACGGAGCTACAAACAGCAAATCAGTTTTCACCCATTCAAGTTAATAGAAAAAATGTAAAAGGCTGCCATTCTCACAGTAATTGAGCCAGAGTCCCCACACTTGGCACAGTAGGTCACTTGGTGCCCGAGGTTACAAATCCAGGAAAAGTGGGCGGAGCATAAAACAGCCAATCAAATTTCAGCTATTCATTTTAAATGGGAAAATGTAAACTGCAACCATTCTTAGACTGTTAATCGCAGGGTTCTCAAACTTGCCACAGTTGGTCACTGGGTGAATGCGATTAAGATTCAAGAAAGTGGGTGGAGCCTACAGCAGCCAATCAAAATTCAACTATTGATTTTCAAGGGAATATTTAAACTGCCTCCATTCTTACACTGTTAATGGCAGATGCTTCAAACTTGCTACAGTAGGTCATTGGGTGACTGGTGTCCAAATTCACTAAAGAGGCGGGGCCACATGCAGCCAATCAGATTTCCTTGGTGGATAAACTGCTTCCATTCGCACATTTTTGATGCCAGGACCCTGAAAGCTCACAAACTTGGTCACTGGGTGACTGTGTGTCAAGGTTATAAAATGGGTGGAGCCAAAAACAAATTTTACTAGGAAAAAATAAACTGCAGCCATTCTTATACCGTTAATGCCAGTGTTCTCAAACTTTGCACAGTTGGTCACTGGGTGAATGAGATTAAGAATTTGGAAGGAAGGTGGAGCCTAAAACAGCCAATAAAAATTCACCTTTCGATTTTCAAAGGGAATATTGAAGCTGCTACCATTCTTATACTGTTAATAGCAGATGCCTCAAACCCGATACAGTTGGTCACTGGGTGGAGCCACAAACAGCCAATCAGATTTGTTTATTTTTCAATGGGAATATACAAAGTATTGATACCAAGGACCCCAAAGCTAATAAACTTGATAATTGAGTGACTGTATGTCAAGGTTAGAAAAAGCCAATCAAAATTCACCTATTGATTTTCAAGGGGAATATTGAAACTGCTGTCATTCTTACACTGTAAATGGCAGAGGCCTCAAACCTGCTACAGTCGGTCATCGAGTGACTGGGGTTCAAATTCACTAAAGGGGTTGAGCCACAAACAGCCAATCAATTTGCTTTTTTTTTTATAAACTGCTTCAATTCACACAATTTTGATGCCAGGAACCCAAAATCTCACAAACTTGGTCATTGAGTAGTGACTGTGTGTCAAGAATACAAAAAATGGGTGGAGTAAAAAAAAGATTTTTCAGGGAAATTGTAAACTGCAGCCCTTCTTCACTGTTAATGGCAGGGTTCTGCACGGTTGGTTACTGGGTGACTGGGATTAATATTCAGGAAAGTGGGTGGAGCCTAAAAAAGCCAATCAAAATCACCTGTTGATTTTCAAGGGGAATATTAAAATTGCTGCTATTCTTGCACTGTTAATGGCACAAGCCTCAAACCTGGTACTGTTAGTCATTGGGGTTCAAATTCAGAAAAGGGGGCAGAGCCACAAACTGTTTCATTACTTGGGAAAATACAAATTATTGATGCCAAGGACCCCAAAGCTCACAAACTTGGTCATTGAGTGACTGTATGTCCAGGTTACAAAAAGTAGGCGGAACCAAAACCAAATTTCACTGGGAAAATGTAAACTGCAGGCCTTCTTACACTGTTAATGGCAGGGTTCCCAAACTTTGCACAGATGGTCACGGGGTGACTGAGATTAATATTCAGGGAAGTGGGTGGAGCCTATAATATCCAATCAAAATTCACCTGTTGATTTTCAAGGGGTATATTTAAATTGATGCCATTTTTACACTGGTAATAGCAGATGTCTCAAACCTGCTACAGTTGGTCATTGGATGACTGGGGTTCAAATGCTGGAGAGGGGCAGAGCCACAAACAGCCAATCTTATTTGTTTAATTCCTGTGGGAATATACAAATTATTGATGCTAAAGACCCCAAAGCTCACAAACTTGGTCATTGAGTGTTTGTGCGTTAGGGTTAGAAGAAGTGGGCGAAACCAACACCAGTCAAATACATACCCGGGCAACACCGGGTCATCAGTGGGTGGAAACAAATACAAATTTCACTGGAAACAGTGAAGAGGCGGCACACAAACGGCTTTGCTATTTAAAGCGTATATTGGTGGTGGAGCAACACTACATGTTACGAACCATCGCGGTTCTTCATCAGGTGTAAAATGAAACCAAATGTAATCCACATATTTATACAAGTTCAAAGCCACACCCCTTAGCCCGGGGGCGTGGTGATCTTAACTAGACAAAGACCACACCTAGCTATCACAATTACACTCCAACTCCTCATTTCACCACTTATCAGATAGAACAATCAATCAAAAAATGTTTACAAAAAATTCACATTATTACACATTAGCATCTCTGTAATTCTACACACAGTAACACATTAGGGGAACTCCAAAATATGGCTACCCATTACACAAATATTATAACTGACCGTGATCCCAGGGCACTCCACTAGGGCTACCCGTGAACTCCGACCTAAAAAAAGAAAGGCAAAAGGCTGTAACTATAGTCACTACCACTAAAATCCATCATACATTGCACCACTAGCTTAGCTTGGTCTAATTACAAATAGCAGTAAAAAGCACCTAAGTTGCTATAAATGCTATACAAAATGCTGTAAAAATGCTGAAAAAAGCACCTTAGCTGCTATAAAAATGCTGAAAAAATGCTGGGAATGGGAGGGTTCTTAAACTTTGCACAGTTGGTCACTCAGTGAACGGGATTAATATTCAGAAAAGTGGGTGGAGCCTACAAAAGTGTATAAAGCTTCACCTATTGCTTTTCAAGGGGAATATTTAATTGCTGCCATTCTTGCACTGTTAATGGCACAAGCCTCAAACCTGCTACAGTTGGTCATTGGGTGACTGGGGTTCAAATTCAGAAAAGGGGAGATTTGTTTCATTTCAATGCAGATTATTGATACCTAAGACCGCAAAGCTCACAAACTTGGCCAGTGAGTAATTGTGTGTTAGGGTTAGAAAAAGTAGGTGGAGCCAACACCAGCCAAATACATACACGGGCAACGCCGGGCAATCAGCTAGTTCCCCTATAAAAATCAATAGGTGGATTTTGATTGGCTTTTATAGGCTCCACCCACCTTTCTGAATATTAATCCCAGTCACCCAGTGACCAACTGTGCAAAGTTTAAAAACCCTGCCATTAACAGTGTAAGAATGGCTGCAGTTTACATTTTACCAGTGAAATTTGTATTTGTCTCCACCCACTGATGACCCGGCGTTGCCTGTGTATGTATTTGACTGGTGTTGGCTCCGCCCACTTTCTAACCCTAACACACAAACACTCAATGACCAAGTTTGTGAGCTTTGGGGTCCTTGGCATCAATAATTTGTATATTCCAATAGAAATTAAACAAATCAGATAGGCTGTTTGTGGCTCCACCCCTCTCCAGCATTTGAACCCCAGTCACCCAATGACCAACTGTAGCAGGTTTGAGGCATCTGCTATTAACAGTGTAAAAATGGCAGCAATTTAAATATTCCACTTGAAAATCAACAGGTGAATTTTGATTGGCTATTATAGGCTCCACCCACTTCCCTGAATATTAATCTCAGTCACTCAGTGACCATCTGGGCAAATATTGGGAACCCTGAAATAAACAGTGTAAGAAGGGCTGCAGTTTACACTTTCCCAGTGAAATTTGTTTTTGGCTCCACCCACTTTTTGTAACCTGGACACAAAGTCACTACTCAATGCCCAAGTTTGTGAGTTTTGGGGTCCTTGGCATCAATAATTTGTATTTTCCCATGAAATGAAACAAATCTGATTCACTGTTTGTGGCTCTGTCCCCTTTTCTGAATTTGAACCTCAGTGACCCAATGACCAACTGTACCAGGTTTGAGGCTTGTGCCATTAACAGTGCAATAATGGCAGCAATTTTAATATTCTCCTTGAAAAGTGACATGTGATTTTTGATTGGCATTTTTAGGCTCCACCCACTTTTCTGAATTTTAATCCCAGTCACCCAGTAACCAGCTATGCTAAGTTTGAGAACCCTGCCATTAACAGTGAAGAAGGGCTGCAGTTTACAATTTCCCAGAAAAATCTGTTTTTAACCCCGCCCACTTTTTGTAACCTTGACACACAGTCACTACTCAATGACCAAGTTTGTGAGCTTTTGGGTTCCTGGCATCAAAATTGTGCTAATGGAAGCAGTTTAACCACCAAAGAAATCTGGCTGTTTTTGGCTCTGCCCCATTACTGAATTTGAACCCCAAACACTTAACGACCGACTGTAGCAGGTTTGAGGCCTCTGCTATTAACAGTGTGAGAATGGCTGCAGTTTCAATATTCCCCTTGAAAATCAATAGGTGAATTTTGATTGGCTCTTGTAGGCTCCACCTACTTTTCCAAATATTAATCCTAGTCACCCAGTGACCAACTGTGTGAAGTTTGAGAACCCTGCCATTAACAGTGTAAGAAAAGCTGCAGTTTACATTTCCCCATGTAAAAAGTTAGTTGTTTTTGGCTCCACCTACTATTTCTAATCTTGACATACAGTCACTTAATGACCAAGTTTATGAGCTTTGGGGTCTTTGGCATCAATAAGTTGCATTTTACCATTGAAATTAAACAAATCTGATTGGCTGTTTTTGGCCCGCTCCCTTCAGAATTTAAACCCCAGTCTCCCAGTGACTGACTGTACCAGATGTTAGGCCTCTGCCATTAAGAGTGCATGAATGGCAGCAAAGTAAATATTCCCCTTGAAAATCAATAGGTGAATTTTGATTGGCTGCTGTAGGCTCCACCCACTTTTCTGAATATTAGTCACAGTCACCCAGTGGCCAACTGTGTCATTGAGAACTCTGGCAATAACAGGATGGCTGAAATCAATCTAACAAATCTGATTGGCTGTTTATGGCTCCACCCCTTTAGTGAATTTGGATCCCAGTCACCCAATGACTGACTGTATCAGGTTTGAGGCCTCTGCCACTAACAGTGTAAGAATGGTAGCAATGTGAATATTCCCCTTGAAAATTAATAGGTACATTTTGATTGGCTGTTGTAGGCTCTACCCACATTTCTGAATATTCATCCCAGTCACCCAGTGGCCAATTGTGTAAAGTTTGGGAACCCTGCAATGTAAAAAATGAAGTTGTTGGCACCGCCCACTTTTTCTAACCTTGACATACAGTCACTCAATTATCAAGTTTATCAGCTTTGGGATCCTTGGTATCAATACTTTGTATATTCCCATTGAAAAATAAACAAATCTGGCTGTTTGTGGCTCCGCCCCCTTCCAGAATTTGGACCCTAGTCACCCAGTGACCAACTGTACCAGGTTTGAGCCATCTGCTTTTACCAGTATAAGAGAATGGTAGCAGATGAAATATTCCCTTTGAAAATCAAAAGGGGAATTTTTATTGGCTGTTGTAGGCTCCACCCACCTTCCAAAATCTTAATCTGTGACCCAATGACCAACTGTGCAAAGTTTGAGAACCCTGCCATTAACGGTGTAAGAATGGCTGCCGTTTATATTTTCCCAGTAAAAGTTGTTTTGGCTCCGCCCACTTTTTGTAACCTTGACACACAGTCACTCAATGACCAATTTTGTGAGCTGTCAGGTTCTAGGCATCAAAAATGTGTGAATGGAAGCAGTTTATCCACCAAGGAAATCTGATTGGCTGTATGTGGCCCCGCCCCTTTAGTGAACTTTGACCCCAGTCACCCAATGACCGACTGTAGCAAGTTTGAAGCCTCTGCCATTAAAAGTGTAAGAATAGCAGCAGTTTAAATCTTCCCCTTGAAAATCAATAGGTGAATTTTGATTGGCTGTTGTAGGCTCCACCCATTTTCTTGAATCTTAATCGCATTCACCCGGTGACCAACTGTGGCAAGTTTGAGAACCCTGCGATTAACATTCTAAGAATGGCTGCAGTTTACATTTTCCCATTTAAAATGAACGGCTGAAATTCGATCGGCTGTTTTATACTCCGCCCACTTTTCCTGGATTTGTAACCTCGGTCACCAAGTGACCACCTGTGCAAAGTGTGGGGACTGTGGCTCAGATTGCTGTGAGAATGGCAGCCTTTTACATTTTTCCCATTGACTTGAATGGGTGGAATCTGATTTGCTGTTTGTAGCTCCGCCCAGGTGTGCAGGGGGGCCGCGAGACCCCCAGAACATATCATGCCAGGTAGTAAGGGATCTGTATACCAAGTTTCGTTCAAATCGGTCAAGCCGTTTTCGCGTGATCGCGGTACATACACACACACATACATACATACAATTTTATATATATATATATATATATATATATATATATATATATATATATATATATATATATATATATATATATATATATATATATATATATATATATATATATATATATATATATATATATATATATATATAGATAGATATTTACATTGCTGCCATTCTTGCACTGTTAATGGCACAAGCCTCAAACCTGGTACAGTTGATGATTGTGTGACTAGGGTTCAAATTTAGAAAGGGGGTGGAGCCACAAACAGCCTATCAGATTTGTTTAATTCCAATGCAAATTATTAATACCAAACACCGCAAATCTTACAAACGTGGTAATTGAGTAATTGATTAATTGTGCGTTAGGGTTAGGAAAAGTGGGTGCAGCCAATACGAGCCAAATACATAAGTGGGCAACGCTGAGTCATAAGTGGGAGGAGACAAAATATAAATTTCACTGGGAAAATATAAACTGCAGCCATTCTTACACTGTTAATGGCAGGGTTCTCAAACTTTGCCCAGATGGTCACTGGGTGACTGAGATTAATATTCAGGGAAGTGGGTGGAGCCTATAATAGCCAATCAAAATTCACCTGTTGATTTTCAAGGGGAATATTTAAATTGCTGCCATTTTTACACTGCTAATAGCAGATGCTTCAAACCTGCTGCAGTTGATCATTGGGTGACTGGAGTTCAAATGCTGGAGAGGGGGTGAAGCCACAAACAGCCAATCTGATTTGTTTTATTTCATGGGAATATACAAATTATTGATGCCAAGGACCCCAAAGCTCACAAACTTGGAAATTGAGTGTTTGTGCGTTAGGGTTAGAAAGAGGGCGGAGCCAACACCAGTCAAATATATACACAGGCAACGCTGGGTCATCAGTGGGTGGAGACAAATACAAATTTCCCTGGGAAAATGTAAACAGCAGCCATTCTTACACTGTGAATGGCAGGGTTCTCAAACTTTGCACAGTTGGTTACTGGGTGACTGGGATTAATATTCAGAAAAGTGGGTGGAACCTACAAAAGCCAATCAAAAATTACCTATTGATTTTTAAAGGTATTATTTCATTGCTGCCATTCTTGCACTGTTAAAGGCGCAAGCCTCAAACCTGGTACAGTTGGTTATTGGGTGACTGGGGTTTACATTGATAAAAGGGAGTGGAGCCACAAACAGCCAATTTGATTTGTTTCATTTTAATGCAAATTATTGATGCCAAAGGGCCCGTTCACACTGCACGCGTTTCCATATGCGTTTTGGAAACGCGTGCGGGGGGGCCGACACGCAGGACATCAGACATTGCATAGAGTGCAATGTCTGATGTTCACACAGCATGCGTTCCGGACCTGTGCGGTCCGGGAACGCATGCTGCACGCAGATTTTACAAAAACGCGAGGCTGTCCCATTCACTTTTCAGTGATGGGATCAGCCACGCAACGCATACGAACGCGGATGGCGTGCGTTCGTACGCGTTGCGGTCCGCATGCGTTGCGGTCCGCACTTTGTAGTCTGAACGGGCCCAAAGACTGCAAAGCTCACAAACTTGGTCATTGAGTAATTGTGTGTTAGGGTTACAAAAAGTGAGCGGAGCTGAACCCAGCCAAAAACATAAGCTGGCAATGTCGGGACATAAGTGGGCGGAGAAAAATACAAATTTCATTGGGAAAATGTAAACTGCAGCCATTCTTACACTGTTAGTGGCAGCGTTCTCAAACTTTGCACAGTTGGTCACTGGGTGACTGGGATTAATACTTTATTCCAATACAAGGATATGTATATCAAGAACATTGAAGAAACTTGAAAAATATATATATATAAAAATACAATAAATCTTTATTGAAGACAACACTTGTGCAAAAATATTCATAAAAAGTATGCTTCAAGGAACATTTTCCATAGGAAAGAATGGCAAACATACAGCAGTGATTAACATCAAGATTAGTGCAAATGTAAATATTGAGGCGACAACGTCTACTTGTTTCGGGATAGACCCTTCATCAGGCCTCCCCATGTAAAGATAAATCTAAAACCAAAAAATATAAAGCCATTAGGACCATGTGGTGATAAGATGCAACCAAAGAGTGAAGCATAATATGAGCTGGTGCAAAGAAAATAAAAAGTGCAAAAATAGAGAGTAATAATACACAGTACCACTGTTGTGACAAGGTTGTTAAAGTAAATAAAGAAACAAGGAAAGAAAAAAGGATACCAGGAACCCTTAACCTCTTGCCGACCGCGTCACGCCAGTAGGCGTGGCCGCGGCGGCAGCCCCAGGACCGCCTAACGCCAATTGGCGTAAAGTCCTGGGGCTCTGTTTTGCAGGAGATCGCGCGCAGGCTGCGCGCGCATCTCCTGCTTGGGGGGCGGAGCTCCGCCCCGCCTTCAGTCTCCGAGCGGCTATTGCCGCTCGGGAGACTGTTAGACGGCGTGATCGCCGTCTATTTACTCTGTGCAGCGCTGCGATCAGCAGCAGCGCTGCACTGGGGACAGCCGTGTGACACGGCTGTCCCCATGGGGGACAAGAGAGCGATCGGCTCTCATAGGCAGAAGCCTATGACAGCCGATCGCCGTAATTGGCCGGCTGTGGGGAGGGAGGGAGCGAGGGAGGGAAGGGACTTAAAGGAAGAGGGTTTTTTAAAAAAAATACGGCAACACAAATATTTATTAAACAAAAAATAAACATGGGGGGAGCGATCAGACCCCACCAACAGAGAGCTCTGTTGGTGGGGAGAAAAGGGGGGGGGGGAAATCACTCGTGTGCTGTGTTGTGCGGCCCTGCAGCTTGGCCTTAAAGCTGCAGTGGCCTTTTAAACTAAAAATTGCCTGGTCACTAGGGGGGTTTAGCCCTGCAGTCCTCAAGAGGTTAAGAAAGTAATAAGCAACAGATGCCACCAACAAAAATGGCAAACTCAAGACTGAAAAAGAGGTACCTGTATAGTTAACACTTGTTCTTAAAAAAACATCTGGACAATATGAAAACAGGTATGACCACCTATAAAATGATAAGTATATATACACTCTATCACTAGGCTATATAAAAAACCAGCAAGTAAAACACTTAAAGTGACCAATCAGTAACTATGGAAAATAGCAGGCGTTAATTAAATGCTCTGAAAAAATGGATAGAGCAGGCATCAAAAATAAAATAGATAAGATGAAATATAATGGCCACAGCGAATAAACTACTCTATAAAAATCACGGGCTCAATACAGTCTCGTAGATATATCATAATACAATCACTATCTAAGCAATTGATAAATTAAAGACCACAAACTACTTACTCATCCAATATTCAAATACAGGAACCGCACATGGCAGGAGCTGGAGGAGAATGGCAACTAATGTGGACAACACAGGGGTTTAAATATCCCTAACTCCACCCATAGGGGCTTGACTCAAGAACTCAAGAGCCAATCAATGTAAAATATGACCAAATAAGGGAAAAACTGATCAGGGAGGGTCAGACCACCAGAAATCCAGCCACAAAGCATGCTGGGCGGAAGTTACATCATGTGTAGTGATGCATACAAAAGTACGCATGGACCGCATATAAATATGCAAGGGACGCATCAAGAATACGCATGAATGCATACAAAAATACGCATGGATAATAAACTAGCAACATACAGCAGAACCTATGCGCCCATGCTGAAAAATTAACTCTTAAGGAAAAACATGTTTGTAAATCCCTGATGTATCCGACCCCCCAGAACCTGCGGAGCTGAACCCAGCCAAATACATAAGCTGGCAATGTCGGGACATAAGTGGGCGGAGAAAAATACAAATTTCATTGGGAAAATATAAACTGCAGCCATTCTTACACTGTTAGTGGCAGCGTTCTCAAACTTTGCACAGTTGGTCACTGGGTGACTGGGAATAATATTCAGAAAGGTGGGTGGAGCCTACAAAAGCCAATCAAAACCTATTGATTTTCAAGGGGAATATTTACATTGCTGCCATTCTTGCACTGTTAATGCCATGAATTTGAACCCCAATCACCCAATGGCCAACTATGCCAGGTACAGGTAATTAATAGTGCAAGAGGCTTGTGCCATTAACTTAATGGCACAAGCCTCTTGCACTGTTAATCACCTGTACCTGGTATAGTTGGCCATTGGGTGATTGGGGTTCAAATTCAGAAAAGGGGGTGGAGCCACAAACAGCCAATCAGATCTATTTTATTTCAATGCAAATTATTGATGCCAAAGACCGCAAAGCTCACACACTTGGTCATTAAGTAATTGAGTAATTGTGTGTTAGGGTTAGGAACAGTGGGCGGTGCCAACACCATCCAAATACATACCTAGTATATATATATATGCTGTGCAGCGCTGATCACCCGGGACTTTTTTGCTAGCCTGACCTGAGGACGGGCTTACTGCTCTCAGCACACAAAGAGGAACCCGTGCTCAGGTCAGGATTACCGCCAGGGGGGTTAAGTAGCTAGAGGTGCCCCTGACTGAAGGGAAATCTCATCAGTAGAATGTCCAAAGCATTTACATTCTTATCAGGACTCTGCATAGGGAAGGAGGGTGGGAGGCACTCGTGGAGGGGAGTGACCCGCCTTTTTATCATCAGGCGCCTGTAGGCTTGTGCCTACAGTGTCTTATGGTAAATCCGGCCCTGGCTCTGCTGCTGCATTGGTTAGCCAGAAATCGAACGTTGCTAGTGATGTGCTCCTGACCTGACCATCCCTCAATCGAGAGTAATCTTCCATCCAGCACAATAAATCAAATCTATTGATTCTGGACACAAATTGATTGTTCGGGTGTTGTTTGCGGCATAAATGAGGAGTGTATGGTCACCTTTAGGCCGGGTTCACACTAAATACTGGTGGTAGCAGGCGCACCGCACCACCAAAAACAGCCTTTGGGGATTAATGTCAATGTGCAGTAATCCACGTCAGGCAGCCGGCTATGCAGGAAGTGATGCTCACTTCCTGTGGCTGAATCGATGACCTGCTGCTAAAATACACTTACGCGCATGCACGATGGGTAAAACTTGTGGTGGGCTTTTAAAAAAATACATTTTGCCATTGACTTACATGACTTCCGGTCTCCTGCAAGTCTCTGCAGGTCACCACAGAGGTCACACGGTAACGTAGGTATGCGCTCACATTGGGATTGTGGTGAAAACGTCACTTCCGTTGCATTATGCCGCAAGGCATCGGTTTGAAAGGCCACATAGACTTTCATTGCCCTAGCGTTAGGCTGCGGTAAATTGCCGCGCTGCATTGCGCCAGTGTGAAAGGGCACGGAGGCTCATACAGGCTGCTTGTCAACTTCTGTTAACCCAAAATGATTTGTGGTAATTATTCCGGGTAACTGTTTTAGCAGCGATTGTTATCGCTGTTTTAGTAGCGATAGTAGTTGCTGTTTTACTAGCTATTTTGTTGCTTTTGTGCTAGTGATTGTTGTCGCTGTTTTAGTAGCGGTTGTCACAGAGGCACTTGGCACAGACCCAGATGGCTATTTATTATATACTCCCACCTGACTGTCTGATGAAGCACGGTCACACCTGCGAAATGCGTTACAAATCAAGGAGTGTATCAATACATTTTTCGACTGTTGAACATAAAATACGTTTGTCTTTCATGTCCATGGGAGTACGTAAGTCCATCGCTGCCACTCCTTCCTTTTAAATTTTTTTTATCACCTTTTGTTCTTTTGCGGCGTCTTTTCTTTCTCATATAGTAGCGGTTGTTGTCAATGTTTCGGTAGCTATTGTTGTTGCTGTTTTAGTAGTGATTTTTGTTGCTGTTTTGTAGCGATTGCTCATTGGCTGCTCGCACACTCGCCCTAACCCCGCCCACCTTACACCTCCCACACATCTAATTGGCCCTTTTAGCAAGAACCTGTATATATAAGGAGTTGAGTGTCCTCACCACTGAGGCGCTACACCTGCTATTGCCGAAATTCTGGTGAGTTCTTTATGTTATTTTATTTGCACACTTTACCCTGTATTTTCGGCCCCCTGTTCTCTTTTCAATGCTCTATTAGGCCCCGTTCACACTGCACGCGTTTCTAGCCGCGTTTTGGAAACGCGTGCAGGTGGCCGACATGCACGACATCAGACATTGCATAGAGTGCAATGTCTGATGTTCACACTGCATGCGTTCCGGACCTGTGCGGTCCTGGAACGCATGCTGCATGCATTTTTTGTAAAAAAGCATGGCTGTCCCATTCACTTTTCAGTGATGGGATCAGCCACGCAACGCATATGAACGCGGATGGCGTGCATTCGTACGCGTTGCGGTCCGCATGCGTCGCGGTCCGCGTTCTGCAGTCTGAACGGGGCCTTACCCATTACTCTTGCGGACATATAGCCTTTTCCATTACCAATACCACTCATTGCAAATCTGGGTAAAAAACACCCCATAGCCCATTACTATCATGAGCACCATAGTCTCTACCCCCTATTGTTTACTTGCACACCCAACTTTTTTATGCCATCTCCACGAAGCAAGTTCTCATATGGTTTGCTTTATGATATGCAATACATTGATATGCAAACTTGTAACTGCAGAATTTACTATAGCATAATGTACTGTCTCTTGTCTACAGTTTTGTCCCCACGTTTATTGCCTGATGAAGCGGGCTGGGCCTGCGAAACGCGTTGCACTGTTTTTGGGGTACGGTATAATAAATGTATTGGTTTATATGAAGACAGGATCTTGTGTCTGCTTTTGGGAGGCAAGCCCACCTCTTCTTACAAGGAATTTTAAAAAATGTTATTGACTTTTATCCTGCTGGCGCCTCTGTTCTACATACAAATACTCTGTGTCCACTTCTGGTGGAGGGGTGTGCTACCCCCTTTCTTGTTTCTTTACTACAGAGAGCGACTTCTTAATCCTGAGTGAGGACAGGTCTAATCTCCTCAACTGCCTATTGAGTGGTTGCCTGAATGGTAACCAGGGCCGGTTTAAGCAACAATGGGGCCCCAGGGCAAAATAAACCTGCCCCCCCCCCCCCCCAACAAATACCCCAGAGCAAAAATTGGCATTAAGGGACCTTTTTTGCAGCTCGTATAGTCAGGGTTTGAAGCCCCAATCGGTCGGAGCTCCACATTCTGGCTACCCCAGCCTGCATGGGGGACAAGAGGTTAAAATGTTTCAGGAGGGGGGACCCCACATAATTAAAAAAAAAAAAAATCCCCACAAAAAAAATTGGGAAAATAGGAAAAAAGATGCCAGGGATATTGCGGCTGTATATCGATCCCTGGCCAAAGCGCTGCGGCTGCGTATGGACCCCTGGAAACCCTGTCAGGAAATTTATTGCTCTTTCTTTTGATACATGTAAAATTACACTGCCGTTAGGTACTAAAAGTGACATTTACCGCATTTAAAAGTATACTTTTTTTCCTTCGAAACTTTAAAATCGATTTTCTCAAAAACTATAAAGTCTTTTTGAAAAATTGTTTTTTCCTCTTATTTCCAATGATCTCCTTAACAAATCCTGCAAATTTAGGGTTTCTAGCATTTAAGGTGGATTTGCTATTAACCATTAAAGTCGGCTGGTTTTTAAATGTGTATTTTTTTCCCTTTGAAACTTTAAAATCGATTTTCTCAGGAACTATAAGGTCGATTTGAAATTTTTTTATCCCTCTTGTAGCCACTGGGGGCCCCTACAAGCTCTGGGGCCCTGGGGCAGCTGCCTCCTTTGCCTCTATGGTAGCGCCGGCCCTGATGGTAACCCATGTTTGTGAGTATAAATTCTCTCACTAAACCACTTACCAATTGTCTTTAACATACTACACCATATTGGGCTTTTTTCTATTTTATTTTGTAGCGATGGCTGTTTTAGTAGCAATTGTTGCTGTTTTAGTAATGATTGTTGTTGCTATTTTAGTAGCAATTGTTGTCCTTTTTAAGTAGTGATTGTTGTCGCGGCTGTCGCCATTGATTGATGTCTGTTATGCAGACATACGACCCGGCTACAAGTGAGCTGCCTATTGTGTGAAGGTTGGTGGGCAGAGAAGCATCAAGGGTGGCAGGTGCCATACAATAGCAATTGATTGTGTTGTTCTTTTCAGTGGTAAAGCTTAGGAGGATATCTGTACTGTTGCTAGAGTTTAGCTTGAAACAAACTGTGAAGACTCGTCTCTGGTAAGAAAAATGTAGTGTCTGTTAGCAACTTTAGAGGCATCTGTTGTAGATAAAGACAGTGCAAGATAAGTTCTCCAAGTGCAGCATGGAGAATATCTCTCCTGGTCTTGTTAGATCTCATCAGAGCAAGGAGGGAGTGCACTGAGAGCCTGTGGAGTGTTACAAGGAGACAGAAACATAGAGTGTGTACTGCAGGACTTTTGATAAATAGTCTCCCCGAGATGATGAGCAATGCCTTGGCAGAAGCCTGTTTCCTATTCTGAGATGAAGTAATGCACAGAATGTACATCGAAAACCTCAGCCTGGTTATGGCCGTAACTCATACATCAGGCATGTAACATATGGAAAGTGTTTACTGGATGTCCAAGAACCAATCCAATTTGTAGGATCAGATAGAACGTTGGCTTATCTCACTCGCTAAGCCGCCGCATGCTTCAGTAAGAAAGCAAAGCTAACCGAAATCTTGCTTGTTAGGGCTGGTTCAGACGGACGTTTGGAGGCGTTGCGTTTGCTGGCGTCGCGTTCAGCAGCGTTCGCGTTTGGATGCGGTCGCGTTTTTTCTTCCCCTAGGGGGACATTAGCCGTCGTGGTTAACCTCCCCTGGAAGCTACATGTAGCTTCCAGGGGCTCCTTGAACGCCAGAGAAAATCGGGACCCAAACGCCGCGTTTGTGTAAACGCGCTTGAAAGCTTGGTACAAACGCTCCCATTCACTTGAATGGGAGCGTTTAACACCAAGCCCTGAACGCTGGCTGTAAACGCTCTGCAAACGTCCGTCTGAACCAGCCCTTACCCCAAAATATCTCTGGGAATGGAAAGGCTTAAGGGCTGGTTCAGACGGACGTTTGCAGAGCGTTTACAGCCAGCGTTCAGGGCTTGGTGTTAAACGCTCCCATTCAAGTGAATGGGAGCGTTTGTACCAAGCTTTCAAGCGCGTTTACACAAACGCGGCGTTTGGGTCCCGATTTTCTCTGGCGTTCAAGGAGCCCCTGGAAGCTACATGTAGCTTCCAGGGGAGGTTAACCGCGACGGCTAATGTCCCCCTAGGGGAAGAAAAAACGCGACCGCATCCAAACGCGAACGCTGCTGAACGCGACGCCAGCAAACGCAACGCCTCCAAACGTCCGTCTGAACCAGCCCTAAAGGGGGTCAGTGTCGTTGGCAAGATCTTTAATCTCTAAGTATATTGTCCTAGGACCTCCCTTCTTCTGTAAGGAGGAATTCACCTTTGGGAGGTCAGTGGACATCTTGATATGGAGACACACTGGAAGAGTTCTTTTGAGTAATCTTCCACCAGTTGGACATCAGGTTTTAACTTTGGTAGTCACTAACTGCCCCTCCCTGGCCTCCTCTAGAGACAATAGCCACTACATTATCAATGGCCTCCTCCAGGCACAAGAGCAATGACAACCTCAACGACACCCTCACGGACCTCCTCCAGAGACAAGAGCCGCTACATCATCAATGAGTTCCTCTAGGGACACCACCAACATCACCCTCACTGGCCTCCTCTAGGAAACTCCTCCAGAGACAGACAGGAGCCACTACATCCTCACTGGGCTTCTCTTGGCATAGCAGCTACAAAATCCTCCTCACTGGCCTCCTCTAGGGACAGGAGCCACTGCATCAACACTGGCCTTCTTTAGGGACATATGCTGCTTCACCCTCACTGGTCTCCTCTAAGGAAAGGATTCACTGCACTTCCAGTATCTTCCTATATGAGCAGCACCATCACAGTGACATTTTGGTCTAGGCTTGTATGTATAGCAAAAACAAGCATGTGCTGGACCCATATGAGAGCCTCACAGAGGATGGAGGACATAAAGAAGACATCGTACTGTCACTATTGGACAGTTCATGCTGAGCAGCACCACCCCGTAAAGAAGAAATATGGAAGTATGGGCTCACCACCATGCTGTAACCATTATTGAAATCTGGCTCTAATATTACTACATAAATTCTTCTGCTTCTGCTAGCACTGTACCTCACTGAAGTCTCCAGAAGCAAATCACATGGATCATTTTGTGGATGGAGAATTCGGCAAACGCAAACATAGGGAAAAGGAATAACAGTGAAGAGACAGAAAGTAAGTAAAATAAAAGGAAATAAATAGATAAGCTAAAAGATACAAGAAGAGAAGGTGAAGCAAGGGAGAGAAAACAAATGAGGGAACAGAGCAAACAAAATGAGGATCAGTATAAAGAAAGGGACACCAAGAGCCAAATATAGTGTAGTATGTACTGGTAATATGGGATTGTAATGATCTTACTTGTCAGTGGCTCCAGCTAGAGATGGCCTGAACGGTTCCCGGCGAACTTCCGGGGTTCGCGATCGCAGAGAACCGGGAACTTTACTGGAAGTTCGATTCGCCCCCATAGTGCATCATGAGGGTCAACTTTGACCCTCTACATCACAGTCAGCAGGCACATTGTAGCCAATCAGGTAACACTATCTCCTGGAGCTCCGCCCCCCCTTATAAAAGGCAGGCAGTGTCAGGCTTTTCACTCACTCGTGTGCCTGCAGTAATTAGAGAAGGGAAAGCTGCTGCAGACTCTCATAGGGAAAGATTAGTTAGGCTCTTGTTGGCTTCTTAGCTTGCTCCTTGCTGATTCTTATTGCTAAAAAAAAACACCCATCAACAGCTCTTTTGAGAGATAATCTTGTTCTTGTGATCTATTTTTTTTTTGTGTGTGTGTGTGCGTCCCACTGACACTTGTGTTGCATAGACAGCCTTGGTAATTACTACTGTGTGTGCCACTGCCACTGTCAGCCAGGCCCAGCACATTCAGTGACTACCTGTCTGTGTGTGACAGGTGTACATTGCAATACCAACTGCATATACCTACCTGTTGTTCACTGTGCACCCACCCAACTACGTGAACGCACGCAGTGTGATATACCACTCCGTGCATACCTGTTAACTGCACCTGTGTGACTGCACATTGTATTAGTCAAGTCAGTGCAAACCTTTTACTTCATCCCCCCGATATGGACAAAATGGACAAAACAGGTAGAGGCAGACCCAGAGGGAGGCCACCTGGCAGGTCTGTGCGAGGTCGTGTTGATGTGATTTCGTGCGGCCCTGGCCCAAAGTACAGTGCTCAGAAGAAGGCACGCCCCATCAACTCCCAAGATTGTCAGGACGTGGTTGACTATTTAACACAGAGCACCTCATCTTCCGCAGCCACATGCGCTACTACAAGCACCACAGCCGCTGCATTTGACACTTCGCAGGAGTTAATTGGTGGGGAATTAACTGATTCACAGCCATTATTGTTACAACCATACGAAGGCGCTAAGCAAGTTACACCACCTCATATGTTTGAGTTAGGCGGGCGACACTATGGATGTAATGTGTGAGGATGAGGATGATGAAGTACCTGCTGTTGGTGCAGTTTTGGAGATGTCTGAGGCAAGCAAAGCTGGGCAGGATGATAATGATGATGACGATGATACGGATACCACGTGGGATCCTAAGAGACAAGATGACCAAGGGGACAGTTCAGAGGGGGCCAGAGAGGAGTAGGAGGAGACGAGTTGCTGAAAGAAGCAGGGGGAGCTCGTCGTCTGAAACAGCTGGTGGCAGTGTCCGGCGCCAGCCAACATTTCCTTCAATGTCAGCTGCTGATGCCACCATAGTGCCATCACCCCAGGGGGGGTTGGAAATTTTTTAGTGTGTCATCCGTAGATCAGAGCAATGCCATCTGTTCTCTCTGTCTCCAAAAATTTCGCCGTTAAAAGGCCAACACCCTCGTAGGGACAAGTGCCTTACGAAGGCACCTGCAGAAAAGGCACAAACTGCAATGGGAAGAGCACCTGAGCAAAAGCAGCACACAAAAGCAAAGCCACCCTCCTTCTCCTCTCCCTCCTTCAGGTGCAGCATCTTCAGCCGCTTTCTTCCTTGCACCTTCATGGCCACCCTCCTCCACTCCACCTCTGCCCTTGAGCGGTTCCTGCTCCTCTGCCCACAGCAGCCAGGTGTCCATGAAGGAAATCTTTGAGTGGAAGAAGCCAATTTCTTCTAGTCACCCCCTTGCCCGGCGTCTGACAGCTGGCGTGGTGGAACTGTTAGCTCGCCAGCTGTTACCATACAAGCTGGTGGACTCTGAGGCCTTACGTAAATTTGTGGCCATTGGGACACCGCAGTGGAAGATACCAGGCCGCAAATTATTTCTCTAAAAAGGCGATACCCAAACTGTACCGTGAAGTTGAGAGGCAAGTGGTGTCATCTCTGGCACACAGCATTGGGTCAAGGGTCCACCTGACCACGGATGCCTGGTCTGCCAAGCACGGTCAGGGCAGGTACATTACTTACACAGCCCATTGGGTCAACTTGGTGACTGATGGCAAGCAGGGAGTATGTGGCTGTGCAGTGGACCAACTTGTGACATCTCCACGGCTTGCAGGCAGGCCTCCTGCCACCTCCTCTCCTTCTCCTCCTACTCCTCCTGCTACATCCTCTTTGCTATTGCCATTGTTGCAATCTTATACCGCCCTCCGGGCTCCACCCCACAATTTCTTGATGACCTTGCCTCCTGGCTCCCTCACATCCTCTCCTCTGACCTCCCCAACATCATCCTTGGGGATTTCAATATTCCCATCGATGAAGCCCAGAACTCCACTGTGACCCGGCTACTCACCATTGCCAACTCACATGGATTAGTACAACACACCAACACACCCACTCACACTGCAGGTCACACTCTCGACCTTATATTCACTAAATCTACCACCATTGCAGACCTTGACATCGCATCCTTTCCATCCTCAGACCATCACCTTCTCACCTTCAACCTCCTCACGGAAGGCACCTCCAAACTACCTGCCCATCCACCTGGTCAATGGCAGCGAGACATGCGCAAGCTCAACCCTAGCGTCCTTGCTGTTCCCCTCCATGCCCTCTCCTCCACTCTCCCCACCCTAAACTGTCCTAATCTTGCTGCAGCTCAGTATCACCAAACTCTCTAATTAGCCCTAGAGAAAGCTGCTCCACCAATATTTTGCCGCAACCGACCCCCTAACCCCCAGCCCTGGCGCACTACCCATACTCGCAACCTCCAGAGGAAAATGGACATGGAGGAAAACTAGACTTAACCAGGATTCCCTACAGTACAAGACTAACCTGCTGCAGCTCCACACTGCCCTTGCTCATGCAAAACAGGAATACTTTACCAAGCTCATCGGAGCACAAGCTTCCAACCCCCGGCATCTTTTTGCCACTTTTAACTCTCTGCTTAAACCCCCCCACCCTCCGTTTCCTCCCTCTCTGCCACAGATTTAGCCACCCACTTCACCAACAAAATTGTCTCCATCCGTCAGGAAATATCCAATCTCCAATCTTCACCTCCCATCCCTTCCCAACCAGCTCCTCCTCCACCCTATCCTCCCCTCATATCCTTCACTTCTACAACCAACGAGGAAGTCAACCACCTACTGCAGACTTTCCATACCACTACTTCCCCCCTTGACCCCATCCCTTCTGATTTACTCCAGCCTTACTTCACGGAATTTGCCCCAGTCCTCACTACCCTGTTCAACCTCTCCCTATCCACAGGCACCTTCCCCTCAGACTTCAAGCAGGCCACTGTACTACCCCTGCTCAAGAAACCCTCCCTCGACCCCTCTCTACCCTCCAACTACCGTCCTATCTCCCTCCTTCCCTTTGCCTCAAAACTCCTTGAGCATCTGGTTCACAAACGCCTGACCCAGTACCTCAATGCCAACTCACTGCTAGACCCACTGCAATCTGGATTTCGGCCTGCCCACTCAACCAAAACTGCTCTCTCCAAAGTGGTCAATGACCTTGCCTTAGCTAAAGCTGAAGGTAAATACTCCATTCTCCTCCTCCTTGACCTTTCAGCAGCTTTTGACACAGTAGATCATCCCCTTCTCCTCCAGTCCCTTCAGTCCATGGGCATTCACGATCTCGCCTTGACCTGGCTTTCATCCTACCTCTCCAACTGCTCCTTCACGACCGCCTTCAATGAGTCCTTATCCACCCCCAACCACCTCTCGGTGGGAGTCCCCCAAGGCTCGGTCCTTGGCCCCCTACTGTTCACCCTATACACATCCTCCTTTGGCAAGGTTCTCCCCTCCAGGGGTTTTAACTATCATCTGTATGCAGATGACACCCAGATCTACCTCCACACCCCTGACATATCCACCACTACCATGGACAAGGTCTCCTCCTGTCTATCAGCCATCTCCTCCTGGATGTCCGCTAGGTTCCTGAAACTAAATCTAGACAAAACGGAATTTATGATCTTCCCACCCCGGCCATCCATGAACCTCCCAGATGTGCATGTCACTGTTAACCACACTACCATTCGCCCTACCTCTCAAACCCTCAAATTTAAAATTCAAGAACAAGAGCCGGGCTATGGGGATCCCGGCGGCCGGCAAAAGACGCAGATAGGCCAGGAGAGCCAGGGAGACATGCTGGAGTCCCGCTGTGCAGCAGCGATCGCGCGTGGGACTCCATAACAGTAAGAAATTAATGTAATTCCCTACCCCGACCTAAGCTCGGGCTTACCGCTCACAGCTCATTTTCTCAACCCCGAGCTCAGGTCGGGTTACCGCCCGGGAGGTTAGTCTTTAAAGTGGACCCAAACTAAAAATACAAGATTTCAGAAATAAAATCTATTTTCTAAATTATAATAATAAATAGCAACCTTTTTTCAGCTGCATGATGACAGATATAAAATATTTTACATTTATTGGAGAAACCCCTCCCTTCCTTTCATATTGCCGGCAAATAATCCGGCAAACTGATGGAGTAGATAGTGTCCAGCAAAGGAGGAATTGCTAATGGCTGCCACCTGTATAACCCTAGTTATGCAAAGAGGAGGGTGAAAAGCATGCACTAAAATGCTCATAGGCTTGAAGGAGTGTTTATTTATATTTGTATGTGTCAGAGTGGTGCAATTAAATTTTTTGAATTAAAAAAAATGTTTGGTTTGGGTCCACTTTAACTGGGTACAGTCAAGTTCATCCTTACCTACACTTGTTTTAAGGCCACTTCATAACATGAGAGATGCATCAGTGAAATCTAGACTTCACATCACAGGCATTCCTTAAAGACAGCAAGCCAGATCAGGTACCACCTGACCAGAAAAAGCATTTTCTACCAAACTTATTACCTTGGGACTGTACAATAAAAGACTAGGTGGTGATTTTTAAGTGGATTTTTGGTTAGTTAATCATTAATGGGTGTCATGATTCAGGTAATTTGTCCATAAATAACATTCTTAGACTTTATTCACATTGAACAGTACTAAACATGACATCATAAAATAAAGGCAAAAAAAAAAAAAAGAACACGTGACTTTACCATCAGCATAAATATTGCATAAAAAATATGTAGCATTTCATAATTTTGTCATGAAATATAATGCAGCAAATAGCCAGATTGGCCTCATTCAATAATGTGGCCCATCAGGTCAACTTTTGTAGGTGAAGGTATGTGCGGTGCCCGCCGTAATATAGTATCATAATAGGATAACTAATGCTGGTCATACACGGTTAGTTTGTTTCCTTATCAATCGAGCTGCTGATGGCTGGATTGATAATATCCGACAGATCCGATGACCCGCCGGATAGATTCCCCGCTCGATCCCCGGGAATCGATACACGCGCACGCAAGGACGAGCGGTGACGCACTGGCATCGAGCCACTGGCTCGATACCTGCGCATAAACTTACAGTGTATGCCCAGCATAATACATTTCAAATAGACAATGTTCAATTTGAAACGTAACATGTTTCGTGAACTTTTCATTGAGTGTTGTTCACTTCCTCAGGAGAGGTTCTCGACTTTTTAAGCCTCAGAATGTAGGTTTTGTCTTGGTGACTTCAAATACATCCCTCACTCAGAGACAAAAATAATCCATGTTGGCTGTACAGCAGTTAGGGTGTAACTATAAATCATAGGGCCGCCCAGCAAAACTTTGATGGGGTCCCTTAAAGTTCAAAACCCTTCTTTTGCCTCTTCTTGAGGGCCCTCAGAGCCTGGGGTCCCATCTCACAAGGGTCACAAATCAAGCGTGGTCATCAGGTTCTTCACACCCATAACATGTGCAGCCACAAAAACACCTGATCTGGAGTATCAGAGAAAGTGAAGCGTAGTAGTTGCCCCCCTCCCCCCCCCCAAACACCTCTGGGTCCCACTGCAGTCATAGGGGTTGCTCGCCTCACAAATTACGCCCCTGACAGCAGTTCACAATAGACATAGGAGCTAAAAGCAACAGAGGTGCCAAGCAACTTCTAGACTACACGATGTGTATTGCTCCTGTCCTTTATTGCCTGAAGAAGCGGGTCCATGCCCATGAAACGCGTTGCGACTATTTCATTGGGAGTAATTGAATAAATTGCATAATTTTTGAATTTTGACAGCTTTTTGTCTGTTTATGGTTGACTGGTCCACCACCACAACCGAAACAATTTTAAACCTTTTAGCAACTTTTATCCTACCGGCGCCTCTGTACATCTTTGCATAAAAGCAACAGTTGGAAACCTAGGCAAGTAAGAAGCAGTCTATACCGTTATTCAATTCACTTTTTTTCCCTAATTTTTCTCCTATGTGAATTTTCTTTTTCACACCAAATCAGTACAATGTCTTTTGAGCCACCACCAAGCAAGAAAATACTCAGAATATTATTGACAGTAGTTTTTCCCTTTTTCAGTTGCCGGTGCTGAGTGCTGAAGAGTTATTTTAAGCAGAAGATGAAAAATGATCTCCATGGAAAAAACCGTAGGTGAAAAGTGAATTGAATAAGGACCTTTGGTTGACTTGAAAATGGCATAGAAGACATAAAGACGTAAAGTTGATGACATTAAATTATGGTCTTCACTATCATGAAATGCAAATGAATAACTGACTCATCCTGCAGACATATGAGTTCAGCAGAGGAAGACCAAACATGGTCGGTCTCAGACGCTGTAGAGCTACGTACTCAATAGTAATGAGTTTTGGTGAACCACGATTTTCAGGACATTGGTGTTTGGAGCTTCTGAAGACTGCACCTCAAGCACGTCCTCATTTCCTTACTTTCATATCTGTGAATTATTCGTCATATGGGGGAGTGCTCAGAGGATGCTGGCAAAGTGGGTTTGGCAAACAGAATTATTCCATAAGCCTGACCACCTCTGGCTCTGCCCAAACCTTCTTGTGGCTGGGTGGAAAGCTCTGAGATCCTGTCTGGTTTGTTTTTTTTTGGTGCCTACAAAGGCCTCTCAAGCCTCTGGAACTGCCTTCTTCTGATTGTGTTCTCTCATCGCCAGCATCTACAAACTGGACGTGCTGGAGAAAATGAACATTGGCAAATGGATTTCCACTTTAAAAAGGAACTCCAGTGAACAGTTTACTGTTGGCAGGTGATGTAGCTGCTGCATGGTTTTTGGCAGTTGGAAACAGCTGTAAACAGCTATTTTCCACAATGCAGCAAGGTTCACAGACAGGAAACTGTCAAAAGTTTGAACTTTTCTTGTGGGAGGGGTTTCTTGTGGGAGGGGTTTCACCACAATATCAGTCATACAGCGCCCCCTGACGGTCTGTTTGTGAAAAGGAATAGATTTCTCATGTAAAAGGGGTATCAGCTACTGATTGGGATAAAGTTCAATTTTTGGTCAGAGTTTCTCTTTGAAGGACCACTATCACGAAAAATTGAATAGTTTGTATGTACTGTATGCATAAGTATAAAATGTACATTTGCCCCATTGTAGAATGAGCTATACATTACTTTTCTCCTATATGTCTGTCACTTACAGTAGATAGGACAATTCTGACAGAACTGACAGGTTTTGGACCAGTCCATCTCCTCAAGGGGGGTTCTCAGGGTGTTACATAGTTGGAAGCACAGTGGCGTAGTGGTTAGCTCTCTCGCCTTGCAGCGCTGGGTCCCTGGTTCGAATCCCAGCCAGGGCACTATCTGCAAAGAGTTTGTATGTTCTCTCCGTGTCTGTGTGGGTTTCCTCCGGGCACTCCGTTTTCCTCCCACATTCCAAAAACATACGGATAAGTTAATTGGCTCCCCCTAAAATTGGCCCTAGACTACAGTACGTACACTACATAATATAGACATATGGCAATGGTAGGGATTAGATTGTGAGCTCCTTTGAGGGACAGTTAGACACAAGATATATATATATATATATATATATATATATATATATACATTGTACAGCGCTTCGTAATATGTCGGCGCTATATAAATACTAAATAATAATAATAATAGTTACATAGTTATTTTGGTTGAAAAAAGACATACGTCCAGTACAAAGTACAACACCAGCCTGCTCCCTCACATATCCTTGTTGATCCAGAGGAAGGCGAAAAAACCCCCACAAGGCATGGTCCAATTAGCCCCTAGAGGGAAAAATTCCTTCACAACTCTAGATGGCAATCAGATAAAATCCATGAATCAACATCATTAGGCATTACCTAGTAATTGTAGCCATGCATGTCTTTCAACGCAAAGAAAGCATTTAAGCCCCCTTTAAATGCAGGTATAGAGTTTGCCATAACGACTTCCTGTGGCAATGCATTCCACATCTTAATCGCTCTTACTGTAAAGAACCCTTTCCTAAATAAATGGCTAAAACGTTTTTCCTCCATGCGCAGATCATGTCCTCTAGTCCTTTGAGAAGGCCTAGGGACAAAAAGCTCATCCGCCAAGCTATTATATTGCCCTCTGATGTATTTATACATGTTAATTAGATCTCCTCTAAGGCATCTTTTCTCTAGACTAAATAAACCCAGGGTGTTTTTGTTTGTTTGTTTTCAAAAGCACTTACTAAACAGCAGCTGCTCTGTACAACTGCCTAAATAGTGTGCAAGTGGGTAGGGAGGTCAGCTGACATCTTTGTATAGATCCTTTCCAGGGGGTGATTTTGTAAAGAATGAAGGAAATACTGAGACCCCCCCCCTCCCGCTTCCTTATGAGGGAATGTACTAGTCCAAAACCTGTCAGTTCTGTCAGCCTTTTACTACCTACTGTAAGTGACAGAAATATTTTAGTCCAGTCAATATGTAAAGAGATTTGGGTTGTAAAGGAGAAAGTCTCTGGTCTATATGTTTCTTAATTCCTAGATAACACCCCTTATGGATGTCGGTCACTCACACTGGGCCCCTCTTGGCAACAGGCCCCATAGCAGATGCTATAGTTGCTGTGGTGATTCCTACACTAGGGATGTTTGGAAATTACGATTTCCACCAATACCGATTTCCAAGGAGTCTTTTTTTGCATTTTTTGTTTGGCCAAATACTTTCAAATTAAAGGAATACTGTAGGGGGGTAGGGGGGAAAAGAGTTGAACTTGCCTGGGGCTTCTAATGGTCCCCCACAGAAGTCCTGTGCCCGCGCAACCACTCACTGATGCTCCGGTCCCTGAAAACTTCTGGAATTTCCAACTTTAAAGTGGGAAGGAGGGTGCAGCCACACAGGCGCAGTGGTTTTCAGACTTGAAAGTCTGAAATTCCAGAAGTGACTCGGAGGCGGGGCCAGAGCATCGGTGAGTGGCTGCGTGGGCACAGGATGTCTGTGGGGGACCATTAGAAGCCCCAGGTAAGTTCAACTCTTTTTCCCCTGACCCCCCTACAGTACTCCTTTAACTCTGCATTCTCTGATTAGCCCAATGCTTCAAAGTTCTGTGATTGGGCTAAAATGACCAAGTAGCAGTAATGTGGTATTTCCACGGGAATTCTGATTTCCGATCAGAAATGCAAATTTATGATTTTTGAAAATTCGGAAATGCGGAAATTTCAATTCTGCAAAATCACAATGATCATCCCTACTCTACACCACTCGGTTAGCAGGCAGGCCACGGAGGAGGGAGTAGCACTAATAAAGACCTGAAACAGTCAGAGCATACCAGCAAATTCACTCCCTGTTGATTTTCATTAGTTCAATTCAAAACTGTTACAATTGGCATTGAATTTGCATGCTATCTGCTCAGCTGGCTAAATTTGCATGTAAGGATTTACTGCTACCCCAGTCCTAAACTGGGCATTTTAGCCACTTCCTGTTGTTTCAGGAAGTGTGGCGCACTCTTATGCGATTGACAGAGGAAGAAGCAAAGAAAAAAAAACAAATGCCTTTAAATCTCCACTATATATGGTTTGAAACTGATGCAAACCCATAAGGGCTCATTTCCACTATCGCAAATTCGCATGTGTTTTTTGCATGCAAATTCGCATAACAATACAAGTGAATGGGACTGTTTCCACTTGTCAGGATTCCTTTGCGTTTTTCAGTGCAGAAAAAATTTGCATGGCAGATCCATCAGAATTTGCATACCGCATACCGCTATGCGAATCGCATACAATGTATTTAATAGGAAATTCGCATGAGGTTTGGGTATGCGAATTTTTATGCGAATTCGCATATAAACAATGGAAAAGCACACCAGCACTGCCATGGTTAAATTCGCATACATCGTCATCCATGCGAATGCGCGTGCGAATGGATGACAATGTATGCGAATTTAACCATGGCAGTGCTGGTGTGCTTTTAGACCCGCATGTGAATTTTTACCGCGGCGATTCGCACCGCATAAGTGGAAATGCAGCCTAAAACCTACCCCCCCCCCTCCCCCTTCTGAAAAAGTGATCTATATATATAAAATCGGATGTATGTATGTATGTGTGTGTGTGTGTGTATGTGCCGCGATCACGCGAAAACGGCTTGACCGATTTGAACGAAACTTGGTACACAGATCCCTTACTACCTGGGATGATATGTTCTGGGGGTCTCGCGGCCCCCCTGCACACCTGGGCGGAGCTACAAACAGCCAATCAGATTCCACCCATTCAAGTCAATGGAAAAAATGTAAAAGGCTGCCATTCTCACAGTAATCAAGCCAGAGTCCCCACACATGGCACAGTTGGTCACTTGGTGACCGAGGTTTACGAATCCAGGAAAAGGGGGCGGAGCATACAACAGCCAATCAAATTTCAGCCGTTCATTTTAAATGGGAAAATGTAAACTGCAGCCATTCTTAGACTGTTAATCACAGAGTTCTCAAACTTGCCACACTTGGTCACTGGGTAAATGCGATTAAGATTCAAGAAAATGGGTGGAGCCTACAACAGCCAATCAAAATTCACCTATTGATTTTCAAGGGAAATATTTAAACTGCTGCTATTCTTACACTTTTAATTGCAGAGGCTTCAAACTTGCTACAGCCGGTCATTGGGTGACTGGGGTCCAAATTCACTAAAGGGGCGGGGCCACATACAGCCAATCAGATTTCCTTGGTGGATAAACTGCTTCCATTCACACATTTTTGATGCCAGGAACCTGACAGCTCACAAACTTGGTCATTGAGTGACTGTGTGTTGAGGTTACAAAAAGTGGGCGGAGCCAAAACAACTTTTACTGGGAAAATATAAACTGCAGCCATTCTTACACCGTTAATGGCAGGGTTCTCAAACTTTGCACAGTTGGTCATTGGGTGACAGATTAAGATTTTGGAAGGTGGGTGGAGCCTACAACAGCCAATAAAAATTCCCCATTTGATTTTCAAAGGGAATATTTCATCTGCTACCATTCTCTTATACTGGTAAAAGCAGATGCCTCAAACCTGGTACAGTTGGTCACTGGGTGACTGGGGCCCAAATTCAGGAAGGGGGCAGAGCTACAAACAGCCAGATTTGTTTATTTTTCAATGGGAATATACAAAGTATTGATACCAAGGAACCCAAAGCTGATAAACTTGATAATTGAGTGACTGTATGTCAAGGTTAGAAAAAGTGGGCGGTGCCAACAACTTCATTTTTTACATTGCAGGGTTCTCATACTTTACACAATTGGCCACTGGGTGACTGGGATGAACATTCAGAAATGTGGGTGGAGCCTACAACAGCCAATCAAAATGTACCTATTGATTTTCAAGGGGAATATTCACATTGCTACCATTCTTACACTGTTAGTGGCAGAGGCCTCAAACCTGATACAGTCAGTCATTGGGTGACTGGGGTCCAAATGCACTAAAGGGGTGGAGCCACAAACAGCCAATCAGATTTGTTAGATTGATTTCAGCCATTCTGTTATTGGCAGGGTTCTCAAACGTGACACAGTTGGCCACTGGGTGGCTGGGACTAATGTTCAGAAAAGTGGGTGGAGCCTACAGCAGCCAATCAAAATTCACCTTTTGATTTTCAAGGGGAATATTTACATTGCTGCCATTCATACACTCTTAATAGCAGAGGCCTAACATTTGCTACAGTCAGTCACTGGGAGACTGGGATTTAAATTCTGAAGGGAGCGGGCCAAAAACAGCCAATCAGATTTGTTTAATTTCAAAGGTAAAATGCAACTTATTGATGCCAAAGACCCCAAAGCTCATAAACTTGGTCATTAAGTGACTGTATGTCAAGATTAGAAATAGTGGGCGGAGCCAAAACCAACTAACTTTTTACTTGGGGAAATGTAAACTGCAGCTTTTCTTACACTGTTAATGGCCGGGTCCTCAAACTTCACACAGTTGGTCACTGGGTGACTAGGATTAATATTCGGAAAAGTAGGTGGAGCCTACAAGAGCCGATCAAAATTCACCTATTGATTTTCAAGGGGAATATTGAAACTGCAGCCATTCTCACACTGTTAATAGCAGAGGCCTCAAACCTGCTACAGTCGGTTGTTAAGTGTTTGGGGTTCAAATTCAGTAAAGGGGCGGAGCCAAAAAGAACCAATTTCTTTGCTGGATAAACTGCTTCCATTAGCACAATTTTGATGCCAGGAACTCAAAAGCTCACAAACTTGGTCATTGAGTAGTGACTGTGTGTCAAGGTTACAAAAAGTGGGTGGAGTTAAAAACAGATTTTTCTGGGAAATTGTAAACTGCAGCCCTTCTTCACTGTTAATGGCAAGATTCTCAAACTTAGCATAGCTGGTTACCGGGTGACTGGGATTAAGATTCAGAAAAGTGGGTGGAGCCTAAAAATGCCAATCAAAAATCACATGTCACTTTTCAAGGAGAATATTAAAATTGCTGCAATTCTTGCACTGTTAAGGGCACAAGCCTAAAACCTGGTACAGTTGGTCATTGGGTCACTTCAAATTCAGAAAAGGGGACAGAGCCACAAACAGTGAATCAGATTTGTTTCATTTCATGGGAAAGTACAAATTATCGATGCCAAGGACCCCAAAACTCACAAAATTGGTCATTGAGTGACTGTGTGTCTAGGTTACAAATAGTGGGCGGAACCAAAACCAAATTTCACTGGGAAAATGTAAACTGCAGCCATTCTTACACTGTTAATGGCAGGGTTCTCAAACTTTGCACAGTAGGTCACTGGGTGACTGGGATTAATACTCAGAAAAGTGGGTGGCGCCTACAAAAGTGAATCAAGCTTCACCTATTGCTTTTCAAGGGGAATATTTAATTGCTGCCATTCTTGAACTGTTAATGGCACAGGCCTCAAACCTGGTACAGTTGGTTATTGTGTGACTGGGGTTCAAATTCAGAAAAGGGGTGGAGCCACACACAGCCAATCAGATTTGTTTCATTTCAATGCAGATTATTGATACCAAAGACCGCAAAGCTCACAAACTTGGTCAGTGAGTAATTATGTGTTAGGGTTAAAAAAAAGTAGGCGGAGCCAACACCAGCCAAATACATACCCGGGCAACGCCGGGCAATCAGCTAGTTTAATATAGTATCGCTGCTTCTGTCTGGTTGTTCAAACTCCCCCCCCCCCCCCATCCACTGCTCCTCTAGTCTGCCACCAGACCTGTTGCCATAATTGCCAGCAATGCGTTGAATGTTTTCCATGCAGCGTGGGTAATTCTGGTGACGGATCGCTACTTTCACAGAGCCGTAGTAAATCCTGAGAGGAATTTCCACAATCAAAAAATATACAAACACAGTGGAGATTCTGTAGCTGTAGACTAAGCACTGCTCCCGTCACCAGATCTATGTTCTGTAGATGACCAGCTCCGATGGCTCGCAGTACAATCTAGTGTGACCATGGCGGTATCAGTAGAAGCTGGTTGGTCATGGTGAGTAGAAGGCTGAGGCCGGGCATACATAAAAAAAGTTGCATGGAAATTTGGGCACCCAGTAATACCGATAGTAAAATTTTGGTATTTAATACCAATATTTCACTATGGCTAAACCTAAGCCTACTCTCACACCGAACCCTCCCCTTGCACAAAATTCCTACCTGATGCCCAACCCGACCCCCCCCTCCCCGCACAGACTACCTACCTGATGCCTAACCCTAACTTTCCCTCCCCACACAAACCTTTGTGATGCATAACCCTAACCACTTCCAACCCCGCACAAGTTTCCTACCTGATGCCTAACCCTAACCCCTCCCCCTTCACAAACTTCCTACCTGAGGCCTAACCCCTCCCCCTTCACAAACTTCCATCCTGATGCCTAACCCCACCCCCTTAACAAACTTCCAACCTTATGCCTAACCCCTCCCCCTGCACAAACTTCCTACCTGACGCCTAACCCCTCCCCCTGCACAAACTTCCTACCTAATGCCTAACCCTAACCCCTCCCCCTGCACAAACATCCTACCTGACGCCTAACCCTAACCCCCCCCTGCACAAACATCCTACCTGACACCTAACTCCTCCCCATGCATAAACATCCTACCTGACGCCTAACCCTAACCCCTCCCCCCACACAAACTTCCTACCTGATGCCTAACCCTAACCCCTCCCCCTGCACAAACTTCCTACCTGATGCCTAACCCTAGCCCCACCCCCTGCACAAGCTTCCTACCTGATGCCTAACCCCTCCCCCGCACAAACTTCCTACCTGACTCCAACCCCCCCTCACATACTACCCCCTCCCCCCTACACAAACTTCCTACCTGATGCCTAACCCCTCCCCCCTACACAAACTTCCTACCTGATGCCTAATCCCTCTCCCCGGCACAAGCTTCCTACCTGATGCCTAACCCCGCCGGTGCATCCTTCATTCATTTTCTACACAAACACCCACCTGATGCCTGGGGGGAACTCACGCAGACACAGGGAGAACATACAACCTTCGTGCAGATAGTGCTCCGCTGGGATTAAAACCATGGACCCAGCGCTGCAAGGTGAGAGCAATAACCACTACACCACTGTGCTGCCCAGTCTAGGAGGGAGAGCTTCTTGTAACTGGCATGGCATGTGTACCTGTGTTTCCAAGGGACATAATAATCCAGTAGAGTAGGGAAGGGGATGGTGAAAGGTATGGCACTGGTGTAGAGCTGGGAATGTATGAGTGCAGAGATCACATCTCTGGTATTCCCAAAGCATAGAAGAATCCAGGCTCTGGTAACGTCTGTGGCAAGTGGGCAAAGCTGGTAACTCTAGAGTGCAGATATCTCACCCCTGGGGTCCCTGAGAGGTAGAATAATGCAGCAAATGGACGGGAAGGTCTGGTAATGGGTGCCGAGACGAGATCTGACTACTGGAGTAGTCTAACGATAGGAGGGGGAGCCCCTGCTACTGGGTGCACAGAGCTGGGAACTCAGGTGTGCAGAGATCTCAATACTGGAATAGTCTAACGATAGGAGGGGGAGCCCCCGCTGCTGGGTGCACAGAGCTGGGAACTCAGGTGTGCAGAGATCTCAATACTGGAATAGTCTAACGATAGGAGGGGGAGCCGCTGATAGGAGGGGGAGCCGCTGCAGAGATCTCACCATTAGACTTCCTCAAAAGATGGAAGAATCCAGCAGGGGGGGAGGAGCCCCTGGTAATGGGTGTGGCAGAGCTGGGAACTCAGGAGTGCAGAGATCTCACCATTAGACTTCCTCAAAAGATGGAAGAATCCAGCAGGGGGGGAGGAGCCCCTGGTAATGGGTGTGGCAGAGCTGGGATTGGGAAATTATGTTTGTAGAGACATTACCCCGCACAGCATTATTCGATGTATGGCCAGATCAACCATTAGATTGATCTCTCTCTGATTGAATCTGATCAGAAAGATCTATTGCCTGCCCACACACTGCCCATCAAGTTTTCAATACTTTTCAGCATGAAATTTATTGCACATCGTCCTGCCGCCGCCAAGTGCTGGGCTGGATTTCAGGCAAGGCTACAAAGGCCTAGGGTAACAGGAAGCAAGGGGCGGGCAGTAGGCCGGGACACTCATGCAGTCAACCTGCCAAACATGTGAACTGCAGCAGTCTGGCAAGCATCTGGGACTCAGGGGATGAAGGGGCAGAAAACATGGGCAGCTTATTGTCTGTGACCTGAGCTGTCACTCATCACCATCTTCTGCTCTTCCAGTCCAAATCCGCCATCCACCCGGCCCCAACCTATCAGAGCAGAAAGCATCGATTTGGCTTACAGTATATTCTGGCGTATAAGACTACTTTTTAACCCTTGAAAATCTTCTGAAAAGTCAGGGGTCGTCTTATACGCCGAGTGTCATTGATGTCGGGTGATACGCCCTATCTTGTTACGGACTCTCAGCGGTGCAGGCGCACATGTACAAGATCTGAGAGGCAGAGAAGGAGGTAAATAGGGAACAAGGGTGGGCCAGAAGGGTGAAAGAGGCGTGTTTTATGGGCACAGCATGATCTATTCTTCCATGCTGCTCTGATAAACAGGTAGACAAGGAGAGCTGACCAATCCACTTAGGGAGAGGGAGAGTTGACCAATCCAACCAGTCGATCACCTTTATATACGGTTACTCGGTACCACATACAGTACAGCACCAGTATCTGTTCATACATAACACCAGTATATGATTTTTTAAAAATTTTTATTTGGTGTGTGTTGGAAGAGGGGTAGTCAGTCATATACGGCGAGTATATCCCAAACTTTATATTTTAACTGGAAAAGTTGGAGGGTCGTCTTATACGCCCAGTCGTCTTATACACCCGAGGTATAAATGGAATAACAATGATAACCATTACGATCATTTCAGATGTAATCGATTCACAAAACAGACTGATAAAACGATTGACAAATTGGTCGTTTGTAGTCAATTGGCACCATCAACACTGTTCAATCAATCAGAAGGCTGATCGTACATTGATTACTGGGACCCAGAGATGGGACAAGGTCCTCCAGCACCCAAGGCTGAAACACCAAAATGCACCCCCCATCCATCCACTCCAGCCATCACACACTGATTGCTATTAGGCTAAGAGGCGCCCCAGCCTCCCCCTCTCCCCTTTTCTTATTTCTCTCTGTTTTAAACACAATAGGGGAATGATAGCTGTGAGTTGTGCGCCCCCTCCTACACTGCGCCCTGAGGCTGGAGCCTCTCTTGCCTCTGCCTCAGCCCCATCCCTGCGCCCCCTCCTACACTGCGCCCTGAGGCTGGAGCCTCTCTTGCCTCTGCCTCGGCCCCATCCTACACTGCGCCCTGAGGCTGGGGCCTCTCTTGCCTCTGCCTCAGCCCCATCCCTGCGCCCCCTCCTACACTGCGCCCTGAGGCTGGAGCCTCTCTTGCCTCTGCCTTGTCCCTGCTGGGACCAGGGCCGGAGCTACCATAGGAAAAAAATGGGCAATTGCCCCAGGGCCGCAGAGCCTGTAGGGGCCCCCAAGGTGTCCCTCCCCATCTTAACTGTTGCTCGGAGTCTGTTAAGTTGGGAGGTGATTGGGGGAGGGTCAGCAGCCAGCTCAGGGGCCCGGAGGGAGATTTAGCTGCAACTAAGGCCCTCTAATGATGCTTTTTGGTTGAGGGTGTCTGTTGGGGGCCCCAGGCTAATCTTGCCCTAGGGCCCAATTGTTACTTGAACCGGCCCTGGCTGGGACCAATAAAAGTGTGTGTGTGGTATGAAAGGTAAGCTGTATGTCGGTGATAGTGGCCTTGGGCGGTAAAAAGTACAAATCCGGCCCTGTGTAAGTGTATACTGTGCTGTGCTCTGTGGTACCACATGACTTGGCACATGCTGAGATGTCACACATGGTACAGGCAGTGATGCTCGGATACACCCAATCACAGATAAGAGTAAATCCGATCACGGCAGTATCGAAATCCGGATATGCCTTGATCATGATCAGGACTTGATGCCCAATTCCGAATTTGACTTGGATTTTAACCGTGATTAACCACTTAAGGACCAGGGCTGTGCACTGTGATCTGTGCTGCGTGGGCTCTCCAGCCCGCAGCACAGATCCTGTTAAAGGCAGGGCGATCAGACTTCCCCCGAATTTTCCCCACTAGGGGGATGACCTGCTGGGCCAAGCGGAGGGGGGGCTCCTCAAAGCCCCCCTCCGCAGCGATATTGCGCGCTCCCTCTCCTTACCTCCCTCTCCCTCCGGATCTGGGCAGCACAGGACGGCAATCCATCCTGTACCGCCTCCAATAGGCTTTAGCCTATCAGACGGCGGCGATCCCCGGCCAATCAGAGGCCGGGGATCGCCGAGCTCCTTTAAGGCGCTGCTGTGTCTGGTTCACAAACGCCTGACCCAGTTCATCAATGCCAACTCACTACTAGACCCACTGCAATCTGGATTTTGGCCTGCCCACTCAACCGAAACCTCTCTTTCCAAAGTGGTCAACGACCTTGCCTTAGCTAAAGCTGAAGGTAAATACTCCATTCTCCTCCTCCTTGACCTTTTAGCAGCTTTTGACACAGTAGATTATCCCCTACTCCTCCAGTCCATCCAGTCCATGGGCATTCAAGACCTTGCCCTGACCTGGTTTTCATCCTACCTCTTCAACCGCTCCTTCACAATCTCCTTCAATGAGTCCTCGTCCACCCCCAACCACCTCTCAGTGGGAGTCTCCCAAGGCCCGGTCCTTGGCCCCCTACTGTTCTCCCTATACACATCCTTACAAGGTTATCTCCTCCATGGGTTTTAACTATCATCTGTTTGCAGATGACACCCAGATCTACCTCCACACCCCTGACATATCCACCACTACCATGGACAAGGTCATCTCCTGCCTATCAGCCATCTCCTCCTGGATGTCCGCTAGGTTCCTGAAACTAAATCTAGACAAAACGGAATTTATGATCTTCCCACCCCGGCCATTCCTGAACCTCCCAGATTTGCATGTCACCACACTACCATTCGCCCTACCTCTCAAGCCCGCCCACCTAATGCTGTGGTTTGCGCACACTAAGTCTTAGGGCACACTAACCGGCTTAGCGCCGGTTAGTGAATCAAGCCCTTTGTGTCCTGCCTGATCATGCACCTCCATTACTGTGCACCCATGCTATGCATTTGAGTGAACTCTACTTGCCTAATCTCCATGCTCCCATCCAGTGACTGACTAAGCATTACCTTGTACTCATGGGCCTTGATTCACTAACCGGCACTAAGCCGGTTAGTGTGCCTTATCACTTAGTGGGCACAAACTACAGCGCTAACCTTATCTGAGGTAAGTGTGCCTTATCTGAGGTTAGTGTGCCTTATCTGAGGTTAGTGTGCCTTATCTGAGGTTAGTGTGCCTTATCTGAGGTTAGTGTGACTTATCTGAGGTTAGTGTGCCTTATCTGAGGTTAGTGTGACTTATCTGAGGTTAGTGTGCCTTATCTGAGGTTAGTGTGACTTATCTGAGGTTAGTGTGCCTTATCTGAGGTTAGTGTGACTTATCTGAGGTTAGTGTGCCTTATCTGAGGTTAGTGTGACTTATCTGAGGTTAGTGTGCCTTATCTCAGGTTAGTGTGCCTTATCTGAGGTTAGTGTGACTTATCTGAGGTTAGTGTGCCTTATCTGAGGTTAGTGTGACTTATCTGAGGTTAGTGTGCCTTATCTGAGGTTAGTGTGACTTATCTGAGGTTAGTGTGCTTTATCTGAGGTTAGTGTGACTTATCTGAGGTTAGTGTGCCTTATCTGAGGTTAGTGTGACTTATCTGAGGTTAGTGTGCCTTATCTGAGGTTAGTGTGCTTTATCTGAACTTAGTGACCCTTAAGTAGCTTTGTGCACACTAAAAGATGCACAAAGCTACATCGCGCACTGCACCGTGCACACAGCGTAATGCGTCAATCTTTGCGCGCAGGGTGACGATAACATCGCACCCGCTATACTGTATATGATGCGACCATAAGGTCGCATAGGATGTGACGATAACGGTGCACTAATGCCGTTAAGGTTGCATCATGTACAGTATAGCGGGTGCGGTGTTAGCGTGCAGTGCGCGATGTAGCTTTTAGTGTGTACAAAGCTACTTAAGGGACACTAACCTCAGATAAGGCACACTAACTCAGATAAGGCACACTAACCTCAGATAAGGCACACTAACTTAGGCTTAGCACCGGTTAGTGAATAAAGCCATATAGTGTGCTGTGTGATCTGGTTTGCATGTATTCCTGTATTGTCTTATTGCTGTATGTCATCCCTAAATATTGTCTGTAACCTAAACTAATGTCCAGCGCTGCGTAATATGTTGGCGCTTTATAAATACAATAAATAAAAAAATAATAAAAATAATTTGGTGTTTCTAGCATGTAAGGGGGCTTTGCTATTAACTGCTAAAGTCGGCGGGTTTTTAATCATGAATACCGACTTGTGATCCCAAGTAACTCGTGATCACGAGTCGGGTAACGAGTGCAACCACGAGTGCATTCGGGATCGGCATTCGTGATCTATAGCCAATCACGATTGCTGATTACGACCTTGTGATCGGCAAGAACGACTTGTGATCACGAGGCCGTGACGAGCACCACTGGGTACAGGCCCTTGAAGTGACAGTGGACTTTGCAGGAGGTCAGGAGTTGCACCGGAGGAGAGGTGAGTCTTTTTTTTTTCTAAACAATGAATGATGAGTGAGGTGAGACTTTAAAAAAGCAGAGTATGAGGGTGGCGCTCTACACTTGCGGGGAAGCTGGCTGGTGGTCCATCAGTTGACGCGATATTGAACAAGCCTTTCCCAATCGGTCAGAAATTGATTGAAAGATCCATAAGGCAGCCATGTTTCAGCACAAATTCTCTTCTGATTTAATAAAATTATTAAATCGGAAGTTCTGTTGGGCCACAATATGGAGAGATGTATGGGCACCCTTACAAAGTGCAGAAAAGGTGGCGCAGAAGTTCCTGATAATGGGTGTGGCCATGGCCGGATTTACCATAAGGCATTGTAGGCACGTGCCTACAGGCTCCTTATGTAGGAGAGGCAGCTCCCCTCCCCAAGTGTCCCCCTACCCATTGGGGGGCTACTTAATACTGAGGTGGAGGCACATTTGGCACCCTATACTTGGGGTAGGGGACACATCTACTACATAGATTAATGGGGTTACCAAATGGGGAGGAGGGATGCCTACCTAATATGGAGGTGTGGTCTGAGTTGAGGGGCGGGGTTTAGGGCACCAGAACGCCTATGCCTACAGGCTCCTGAGCTGTGAGTCCGGCTCTGGGTGTAGCAAGTGAAGAGCTGGGAATTCAGAAGCACAGAGACCTCAGCAGCGGAATTTCCAAGAGTTAGAAGAACCCAGAAAGGGAATGGGTTTGACAGGTGAGCAGAACCGGGAACACAGAAGTGCAGGGATCTCACCACCAGATTCCCCGTGAGATAGAAGAGACCGATAGGCGGTATTTACTCTCCAGCATCTGCCAAGCTCAGTCCTGAATGAAGAATTCCTTTTAAAGTGGATCCGAGGTGAACTTTTACTCATTGCAAAATTGTGTTCCTTTCCTATAGTTTATAGGGCATTCCTCAAGCCAAATACTTTTTTGTTTTTGTTTTAATACTCTAATTACCTATAAACTAAACAAGCGACGCCCACAGGTTTTCAGACAGTAGCAAGGGCTCATGGGAGGTCAGTCTGGGCAGGAGTAGGGGGAGGTTTTACTAGCCAGAGATTTCAGAGGCAGAGGGGAGGAGGGGGGAGGAGAGGGGATTAGTTTTTTTTTTGCTCAAGATACAGATAAGCCTGCCTCTGTGTAATGCTTACAAACAACATGGCTGCTGTCGTATCACAGGAAGAATTAATCATATTCTATTAAAGCTGTTTGCAGCTAGATTTGCTGTGTAAACTATCTAAACTTTAGATAAGATAAATAGATAAGTTACTTGTTATAGTTCGTTTTTCATCTCGGATCTGCTTTAAACCATCAGTGTATAGAAATACTGCTAAAAGCAGGTAGAACGATTTAATCCCACCAGTCTCAGGGCTGCCTGGCCACCAGGAATGTAACATGAAAGGTGATAGAGTTGCGCGGGGTGAAAATGAAATGCGTGGGAAACAGCGGTATACTCCTTCATCCTTCACACGCCGGCCGCACGGCTCAGCCCAATGTCTCTGCAGAGATCAGGACGCTGGATCCGCGGCGGGAAAACGACCATCGCAGGGCTGATCTGTGGAATTCGACGAGGAAGAAAATATGCAGTGAGGAAGCGGCGCAACCTATATACAGCGCGCTATGATTACAGTTTACATTCTGAAAAACAAGTGAGAAATAAAGCGGATTTGGAAAAACATATAGAGCAGAGGCCACACATGGAGTCTGGGAAAAGGCTCGCCACGGCAGGAAACGCGGTGTCAGCCATATTTGGGGATTGTGTGGACCACACACCGCGGAGGCCCCAATCTCACACATAGGAGCAGAAAATTGATTTGAATGAGGTATATGGATATACAGTACGTACCGAATAGACATTCAATAAATACTGTGAAATACAATAACAAGTTGTTATTTCTATGGTTGTGTATTTATATATCACTGACATCTTCTGCAGCACTTTACAGAGTACATAGTCATGTCACTGACTGTCCTCAGAAGAGCTCACACTCTAATCCTACCATAGTCCTAGTCTAATGTCCTACCATATTATTATTATGTATTTATATAGCACAGACATCTTCTGCAGCACATTACAGAGTACATAGTCATGTCACTGACTGCCCTCAGAGGAGCTCACACTCTAATCCTACCATAGTCATAGTCTAATGTCCTACCATATTATTATTATGCATTTATATAGCACTGACATCTTCTGCAGCACTTTACAGAGTACATAGTCATGTCACTGACTGTCCTCAGAGGAGCTCACACTCTAATCCCTACCATAGTCATAGTCTAATGTCCTACCATATGATTATTATGTATTTATATAGCCCTGACATCTTCTGCAGCACATTACAGAGTACCCTATATACTCATGTATAAGCCGACCCCCAACTTTTGCCTAAAAAAAAGGGTGGGGAAAATGATTGACTCGTGTATAAGCCGGGGAGGAAATGCAAAGGTCTAAGGTCATTGTTCCATTTGCCATACACTACACAACAAGTACCCAATCCAGCATATGTGGCGTGGTTTAGGAGGATATGTGGCCATGACTGTGCCCCTGCCCCCTTTCCAAAGCAAAAACGGAAATTATAGTTGTGTGCGTCTCGGCCAAAATATCCCACTCTACTACATAGTGCTGTGTGATTAGGGCACATATGTAGCCATGACTGTGTGGTGGGTAATTAGGGCAGTTTCTTCAAAGACATTATCTAGAGTGAATGTGTCAAGATAGCATCTCTGACTTGTATAAATAAGGACTGTGAGAAGGGGAGGGGGGAATATGGCAGCTTTTATTCCTGGAGAAATTCCAGTGAAAAAAAGGGTGCTTAGTTCCCTTTAATTAAAGTGTACCTGAGATGTTTCAATCACAAGAGTTTGTACTTACCTGAAGCTTCCTCCAGTTCCCCCTGTAGGGTGCCAGCTCCCTTGGTTTCCATCCAGTCCTGTATGTTTAGATAGAGGGTACACCTGTCCTTCCAAGTGCTAGGACCCCCAAAATAGAGAGAAGCTCGCCCATTCAGTGGGCACTTCTCCTGAGGTAAGTACCCAAACTTTTTTTTCCTCTTCTGGTTTACTTCAAGGCCACCATTAACCTCCTTGCCGGTTATCCCGAGCTCAGCTCGGGGTAACCTGCGCAGGAGGATTTCTCAGGCCCCGCTGGGCCGATTTGCATAATATTTTTTCCTACACGCAGCTAGCACTTTGGGTGGGGGGATGCCGCCGCTCAGCGGCTATCATGTAGCGAGCCCTGGGCTCGCTACATGATTTGGAAAAAAAAAAAAAAAGTACTGCGCTGCCTCCTTGCCGGCGGGAATTAGACCGGCAAGGAGGTTAATGGTACAATCTGATTCCCATATGATCGACTGAAGGATCAATCAGATCTGGTGCCAATGATGATGCTGCTGAATGTTAACAAATGATTGATCCATTAATCGTTCTGTCGATCTAAAATACGGAACCAGTCTGATCTGGTTGCTTATCAATTTCAGTGGTTCCGAACAATTGCAATAATTGAATTGGACAGTTGATCATTCAGGAAATTGGATCCTTAAGGGGCACCTTCACCTTTTGAGGACCACAAGTTTATCTCCCACCCAGTGACCAGGTCATTTTTCACAAATCAGCACTTCACAACTTTAACAGCTTATTGTTTGGCCATACAACTTAGCACCCAAATCAATTTTACCTCCTTTTCTTCCCACTAATGGAGCTATCTACTGGTGGTCTCTGAATGCTGCTGTGATTTTTTTTGTCAATAATTTAAAATACACACACACACATACAATATATATATATATATATATATATATATATATTATTATTATTCCCTCCTAAATTGGCCCTACACTACAAACCACACACTGCACAATACAAACATAGGCATATGCCGATGATAGGGATTAGATTATGAGCTCCTCTGAGGACAGTGACAAGGCAATATACTGTGCAGCTCTGCGTTAGATGACAGAGATATATGGATACATTTTCCCCAACTGGTAATGATCGCAGCCTGCCAGCCATAATCGCGGGCTGGCAGGCTGATCACAGAGCTCTGCGTTATTAGAAGCAAATTTCTTTAAGAGTAAAATGAGCCATAAATAACTTTTCTCTTATGCTGCTGTCACTTAGAGTGGGTAGTAGAAATCTGACACTACCAACAGATTTTGGGCAAGTCCATCTCTTCATGGGGGATTCTCAGCGTGGTCTTTACTCTTTATAAAGACACTCTGGCCCATATGCAATTCACTTTTTCACCTGAGTTTTTACCTAGGTGATATTTTTAAACTTGGCAATAAAATGCTTTTTAAGCCACCAGAAAGCGAGAAAATACTCAAAATAATCTTGATAGTACTTTTTCACCTACTTTTTGGTACCCTTTTAGTTAAAAAATACTGTAAAAAAATACTTTAAATCGAAGATGAAAAATTATCTTCTAGGAGAAAACTCAGGTGAAAAAGTGAATTGTGTATGGCTCTCTGAGGGCTCATTCACACTCGGGGCATTTTTGTCATTTTTGAAGCGCTGGTGATTTTCTAAATCGCCCTGAAAGCGCTTGTGCAATGATTCTCAATGAGAGTTCACATCTGAGCGGTTCGTTTCCGATCCGCTCAGAAAAGCGGTGCATAGGCAATTTTTGAGGCGATTCCGCCTCAATAGAAGGTATAGGAAAACACAAAATGCTCACAAAATCGCTTTTTGTATTTATTATTTTCTGGGTCAAAGAGATCACTTCCCGACTGACCTCAGGAAGTGAAAAAAACGCAATCGCTCTGCAGAAGCGTTTAGAAAAGCACTTAACAAAAACAGCCAACTCACAGAAATCGGAAAAAAAAGCTTGTCAAAAAACTGCCAACGCGGACGGCCACGCGAACGAAACGCAATGAGAACAAGGCCTGAAAAAAGGGGTTATACAAAGATGCTGACCAGCCTCCCTACTCGCTTCACACTTTTTTGGGCAGTTGGACAGAGCAACTGTCATTCACTAAGTGCTTTTAAAAACCATGAGAACCCCCCATGAGGAGATAGGCTGCTTCAAAACCTGTTGGTTCTGTCCGATTTCTACTATCTACTATAAGTGACAGCAACATAGGAGAAAAGTAATTTATGGCTCATTTTACTCTGGAAAAAATGCACTTCTTATTTGAATGTGTTGACAAGTGTTTTAAATTTTAAAAAAGTGGTCCTTTAAGTATTTTTTTTGGAGAGGCGCTCCCAGCCCAGACACAGAATGTTCTGGTTTAACTTTAAATTGGGGAACAATGGGCAGCTTCCTTATGTAAGGCCCAGCAGTTGATGTCATGTTTTTATCTAACGGCAGAAAAAAATAAAATTATAAAATCAGTACGCCGTATTTGAGCTCGCGAAAAGTCGGGCGGACGATTCTCTCCCTCGGACTCCATGAGATACGTGCAGCCTGCAAATTCAATTATTCCAGGACAGGGTAGTGTGTACGGGAAGGAGGGTGGAGGTACCGGGGGGAGCGATGGGACTGTGAGGAATAACCAACATGTTTAAAGTGCGGTTTATAGAGCTAAACATTAAATCATGATACTGGCCTGCCTTGTCTGGAAGCTATTATAACGCTGAAACTCCGGCAACTGATATGCTGGAAATATTAGCGCTCCGACATTCTTTATGTTGTTTGCAGAAAGAAAGCAAACACACGGTTTTCTGTAGCTAAATTCTTTCTTTTTTGTGCGCTTGTAAAACTTCTCAGAAAGTCGAAAGGCTCCATCTACCAATCCACCGCTGCAGAGGAACCACTGATTTATGGAATGATAGTAAAAAGTCCACGCATGCTGCGTCAATTGAAATAGAATAAAAATAGATCCACAGCATTGGCCAAGCGGTTAGATTAGTTACTTTGGGGCGGGGAGGTTTAGCGGTGTGGTGGGGGTGTGATTAGAGATGTGGTGGGTGTAGGGGGGGGGGGGTGATTTGTGGTGTGGTGGGGGTGTGGTGAGGGTGTTATCAGAGGTATGGTGGGGGTGTGTTCAGAGGTGTGGTGGGGTTGTTTTCAGAGGTGTGGTGGGGGTGTGTTCAGAGGTGTGGTGGTGCGGGTGTGATCAGAGGTGTGGTGGTGCGGGTGTGATCAGAGGTGTGGTGGGGGTGGGACCAGAGGTGTGGTGGGAATGTGATCAGAGGTGTGGTGGGGGTGTAAACAGAGGTGTGGTGGTGGGGGTGGGGGTGTGATCAGAGGTGTAGTGGTAAGGGTTTGATCAGAGGTGTTGGGGTGGGAGAGTGATCAGAGGTGTGGTGGTGGGGGTGTGATCAGAGGTGCGGTGGGGGGTGTAGTGGTAAGGGTATGATCAGAAGTGTGGTGGTGGAGGTGGGGGTGTGATCAGAGGTGTAGTGGTAAGGGTATGATCAGAGGTGTGGTGGTGGAGGTAGGGGTGTGATCAGAGGTGTAGTGGTAAGGGTATGATCAGAGGTGTGGTGGTGGGGGTGTGATCAGAGGTGTAGTAGTATGGGTATGATCAGAGGTGTGGTGGTGGAGGTTGGGGTGTAATCAGAGGTGTAGTGGTAAGGGTATGATCAGAGGTGCGGTGGTGGGAGTGTGATCAGAGGTGTAGTGGTAAGGGAATAATCAGAGTTGTGGTGGTGGGGTTGTGATCAGAGGTGTAGTGGTAAGGGTATGATCACAGGTGTGGTGGTGGGGGTGGGGGTGTGATCAGAGGTGTAGGGGTAAGAGTATGATCAGAGGTGGGGGGATGACGTTGGGGGTGTGATCAGAGGTGTAGTGGTAAGGGTATGATCAGAGGTGTGGTGGTGTGGGTGTGATCAGAGGTGTGGTGGTGAGGGTATGATCAGAGATGTGGTGGTGGAGGTGGGGGTGTGATCAGAGGTGTAGTGGTAAGGGTATGATCAGAGGTGTGGTGGTGGGGGTGGGGGTGTGATCAGAGGTGTAGTGGTAAGGGTATGATCAGAGGTGTGGTGGTGGAGGTGGAGGTGTGATCAGAGGTGTAGGGGTAAGAGTATGATCAGAGGTGGGGGGATGAGGGTGGGGGTGTGATCAGAGGTGTAGTGGTAAGGGTATGATCAGAGGTGTGGTGGTGTGGGTGTGATCAGAGGTATTGTGGTAAGGGTATGATCAGAGGTGTGGTGGGGGTGAAATCAGGGGTGTCGTTGTGGGGGTATGATTACTCCTCCCACCCATAGGAAGTCTGGCCATTATGACTACCTCCACTCATGACCAGTGTGGCCACCATGACTCATCCAACCCATAACAAGTGTGGCCACGATGACTCCCCCCAATCATAACAAGTGCATCCAAGACCACTCATTCACCAATCATGTGTGGCTGCAACAATAACTGCTGTGGGGGCTATATTGAAGTGAGGGAACTTGAGCATACACCCCGTGCTCCCCTGGACTACATGGACTGCCACCCCAGCCTTTGTATGAGAGTCAGAGCAAGAGGGGAGAGAGATGAGCGGGAAATTTACCTCACATGGTAACCAATTAGCTGCAAGCTGGTTGGTCAGAGGGTTTGATTTGTCAGCTGTACCCGTTTTCTGGGTAAGGAAAAAATGGGGGGGAGAAAATCTTCGCTCAGCAAGGAGGTATGGAGATAAAGTTTCCACCTGAACAACTGCTTTTCCTCCAAGGCCTGGCCAATCTAGCCGACCACTTATGGACTCATTGGCCTCAATTCACTAAGCATTACCACATTCGGTAATGCAGAAAACAGCTGATTTTACCGATCACCTTCCCACATGCCAATTCACTAAACCTATTACTGCACTGAAAAGCATAATTACCAACTAGTGAGGTAAATACCTCAAGAAATGTCAAGAAATTGCAATTCACAAATATTTACGCATTCGGTAAATCGGGCAAAAGTGTTCAGTATTTTTCTCCAGCTCTTACCAGCTGAAAACTCGCTCTCTCCATGCTCTGTCCATGCGGTAACATTGACAGACAGCCAATACGGAGAGCCAGGCAGCCAATAGGGAGAACCACACAGCCCTGCTTCTCTCACCCTGATTTGGTCCAACACCCTGGAAGGCGGGACTTCACTCTCACGGTGCAGGGTAGGGAGACATTTTTTAGGCTTTTCTCCATCCCTTTAGATGTGCTCATTTGCATTCTGGCATACAGAAGAGCTCCCCCTGGTGGCTGCAGCACATCTAAAGGGATGCCGGGCATGCACTGGACAGAAACCCACGACTCACACACACAGCTCCCTGCCTCACGACCTGCTACACGGCTGGTAAATGAGATTTAGGGCTTGTCCATACTTTGGGCTTGATGATTCACTAACCGTGTTAACTCAAATATCACACCTGCCAATTAGTGCCACTGCCAATTAGCAGGCATAAGTTCGTAGCACTCGCTATGCTACTCTGATAAGGCGTGTTAACTTTGATAAGGTGTGATATTTCAGCTATCACGGTTTAGTGAATCAAGCCCTATGAGCATTTGCGTTTTTCTTTTAAGCGCTGGTGATTTCAGAAACCACCGTAAAAGCGCTTGTGCAATGATTCCCTATGAGAGCGTTCACGTATAAGAGGTTCGATTGCGATCCGCTTCCAAAAGTGCTGCCTGTACCATATTCTGAGCGCTTTGGCTCACTGGAAGGTATAGGGAAATCGCAAAGCGCTTGTAAAATCGCTTTGTATAGCGATTTCCAGAGCGCTTCTGTGAATAAATACATAGGCCTCAATTCACTAAGCTTTATCACACATTTTATTGAACGTTTGATAATTAACCTCATGAGTAAAATCTAATTTTGACTTCACTAAGGTGTTATAGATTTACTGAATGTTTTATCAATAAATTCAAAATTAAATTTTATTCATGAAGTAAATTATCAAACGTTCAATAAAGTGTTTGCTAAAGCTAAGTGAATTGACGCCTATGCATTTATTCATTTCTGGGTGAAAGAATTCACTTCCTGAATGACGTCAGGAAGTGAAAAATAATTGCTCTGCAAAAGCGCTTAAAGAGACTCTGTAACAAAAATGTCATCCTTATTTCTTCTATCCTATAAGTTCCTATACCTGTTATAATGTGCTCTGTCTAACTGCAGCCTTTTCTAGTTGCACAGTGGCTGTATTATCTCTGTTATATGATCTAATCTTCTCTCAACTGTCAGCTCTGTCGGGCTGAGTCAGTCAGGCTGGAATGTGCTGTGCTGCTTGTGATTGGATAGAAGCTATACACACCCTCTCCAGGCCCCCTCCAAGCTCTGTATGACTCACACACTGAGCTACTCTCAGCCTATCACTTGCTATTTCTATTGTTTGTAAACACTGCATAAAAATGGCAATTACAAGCCAGGATTGCAGCAGGGAGTGGCAGAAACAGCACAGAGGGGCCCAGGAGAACATAATGAAGAGAATGGTATGCTTTTTACTGTAAGAATTATAGAGTACAGATTCTCTTTAAAGGACATCCGAGGTGAAAAACAATTGTATCTATCCTCCTTCTCCTAAAAAATGACCGTTTTAGAAATCCCCCAGTATTATTTTATATTTCAATCTAGTTTTTAAGTTTTTACTGTTTCATTGTCTCTGCTCAATGACACCTACCCTAAGGCTGCATTTCCACTTGTGCGGTGCGAATCGCCGCGGTAAAAATTCGCATGCGGATGCGAAATTCGCATGCGGGTCCATGCGAATTTTCATGCGTATTCGCACGCGAATTCGCATGGATGACGATGTATGCGAATTTAACCATGGCAGTGCTGGTGTGCTTTTCCATTGTTTCTGTGCGAATTCGCATGAAAATTCGCATACCCAAACCTCATGCGAATTTCCTATTAAATGCATTGTATGCGATTCGCATAGCGGTATGCGGTATGCGAATTCTGATGGCTCTGCCATGCGAATTTTTTCTGCACAGAAAAACGCAAAGGAATCCTGACAAGTGGAAACAGTCCCATTCACTTGTATTGCTATGCGAATTTGCATGCGAAAAACGCATGCGAATTCGCGATAGTGGAAATGAGCCCTAATTGAAGTATGCCAGAGCTCAAATCTATGAATTATTGACTCTTTTTATCTCTTTCCTGCTCTCAGAAGCTGTTTACTAACATGAAAGTGTTTTATGGCTGTAATTACTTATCAGTGAGGGTTATGCTATAGTCTGACGCAGGCCGACCCAGTCCCGACCCAGACAGAAACTGTCACTTTCATACCTGATGTTTAACTCTTTCAGGCAGAGAAGAAAAAAAGGAACACAGCCTAGTGATGTGTGTGCTAGGCACTGTACATACATATGCCTGTCTCATCATGTCACATGTCACTTTGGTTGTCACGCACAGGGAAAGGCGTTTAAAAAAATTGCAATAAATCGCTCAGTACTTGAAATAGCGCTGGCGATTTATAATGTGAAGATAGCCTTACTGAGCAGGAATTAGTGAATTGAAGCATGTTTGTTCGGTAAATCGCATGCATGCGGGAGATATTCGTGAATTTCGAAAACAAAAGTGTAAAATACCGAATGCAGTACCGACTTAAATTATTTTATCTAACTGCCCTTAGTGAATCGAGGCCATTGACTTTGATAGGATTGTTATGGCTCATTTAGTGAGACAGAGAACATTGTCTGTGTTTTCATTTCCCCAGACCGGCCGTGGACATAATAACCCGCTGAGCATGGAGAGCATTTCTCACACTCCGCCATTATTGGGAAAGATCTGGTGTTGCAGCCCAGCGATAAGCAACGCAAAGCACAACATCACCCCCGCTGACCTCGCGGAGATAAGACGCGAATCCCAGCGAGCCTCCGACTCCCATTATCAGCCGCTGCCGTCACCCAATAGCCAGATTGCCGTAACCCAATAGCCAGATCCGTCTTAGCGGAATTACTGGAGGTACAGGAAACACTCTCCTAAGGCTGGAAAAATGCTCGGCGGTGCCAGCGGAGGTGCGAGGGCCTCGTCACTGCGCCAGTTCAGCGTGCATTTTATTAACATGACTGATCTCTTGTCTGCTCTCATTAAACAAAGGCTAGATCAAGTGTCAGTGGGAACACGGAGAGCAGACCGAGAAGATTGTTATTGTATAGCACGCTCGTAAAACCGATGTATGTCCTAATCTTCCCATATCACAACATTCCTGAGAAATCTCTCTATGCAGACATCACCGGTGGGGGGAGGGGGTGGTGATCATCACTTTGGGCTGCCGATGAGTTGACACAACTTTATGCTGTATAGCAAAAGCATCAAACTTGACCGATACCTGTACATCTCTAAAGCCTGGTACACACTTTCAATTATGATTGTCCAATCACTGACCAATTTTACCATCTTGATGTAGTGTGAGGGTTTATCTACACATTCTGCTCATAGTATTCAATATCTGTTGACCCTCATATTACATGGAGGTGGTAAAATTGGCCAATCATTGGCCAATCGAAATCAAAGGTGTGTACCAAGCTGTAGATGGAACTTTGATGTATGTATGAGACATTACCCTAAAGCCATCGTCACACAGGACAGTCACAAGCCCAGGAGTTAGGGCCCTTTTCCACTTGCAGCGATTGCGATGCTGAATCACAAAAACGCAAATCGTTATAGACAGGGCCGGCGCTCCCATAGAGGCAAAGGGGGCAATTGCCCCGGGGCCCCCGACCTCTGCAGAGGCCCTGCTAAATGCTGCCTGCTCCCCTGCTCGGTCTGCTCCCCGGGGCCCTTGCTAACAAGCTGCAGCAGCAATTACTCACCTGCTCTAGCGGACGGCACAGTCCGGGCACTCTTGCCATGTTGTCCTCCACCTCCTCTATGACCCGGCGCATGTTTACAAATAACGCACGCTGGATCATAGAGGAGGTGGAGGACAACATGGCAAGAGTGCCCGGACTGTGCCGTGCGCCAGAAGAGGTGAGTAATTGCTGCTGCAGCTTGTTAGCAAGGGCCCTGGGGAGAAGAGGTAATCGCCGGGAAGGGAGGGGGGGGGGGGTTGGGCAGGGGGCCCCCCATTCAGTTTGCCCCAGGGCCCCGGAGCCCCTTAAACCGGCCCTGGTTATAGATTTTTTTAATCTCTAGGGTTGCCACTTTAGAGTGATCCGAGAAACTTTTACTCATTGCATAATTGTGTTCCTTTCATATAGTTTATAGGGCATTCCTCAAGCCAAATACTTTTTTCGTTTTGTTTTAATACTCTAATTCTCTATAAACTAAACAAGCCACGCCCACAGCTTCTGCCTTGGCACTGTAGCAAGGGCTTATGGGAGCTCAGTCTGGCCAGGAGGAGGAGGAGGTTACTAGCCAGAGATTTCAGAGGCAGAGGGAAGGAGGGAGGAGGAGAGGGGGCTGAATTTACACACAGGCAAACTGATAGCATCTCCAGCCCTCAGCCTGTGACTATCAGAACATGGCTGCCCTAATTGTATAACAGGAGGAAATAATCATAAACTGTTGAAGCTGTCTGTAGCTAGATTTGCTGTGTAAACGATCTAAACTTTAGATAAGATATATAGACAAGTTACTTGTTATAGTTAGTTTTTCATCTCGGATCCGCTTTAAAGAGACACTGAAGCGAAAAAAAAATACATGATATAATGAATTGGTTGTGTACTATGAATAATTACTAGAAGATTAGCAGCAAAGAAAATATTCTCATATTTTTATTTTCAGGTATATAGTGTTTTTTCTAACATTGCATCATTCTCTAATATGTGCAGATTACACATACAAATCATAATATCATAATTTTTTTTTCGCTTCAGTGTCTCTTTAAGTGGAAAAAGGCCCTAAGGGCCCTTTTCCACTAGCAATTGCCATTGCTAAACACTAGCGATTGCGCTAGCGTCTTGTCACTATTTTTTACACGTGATCGCAATTTTGCATATGCAATGCACGCAACCGCGCTTTTGTATAAATGGAATCACGGTAGTGGAAAACACCTACCGCAATTCCTATGTTAAAGAGACACTGAAGCGAAAAAAAATTATGATATTATGATTTGTATGTGTAGTACAGCTAAGAAATAAAACATTAAAGGAATACTATCGATGTATGCATTTATTTTTAAATGCTGTATGTTGTAGCACACATTAGGGCAAGTACTAGGAGCAATTTGATTCCTCACACAGCTGTTCCTCTCAGCTGTAAAATCCTCCATCAGTTTTGGCATCAGTGTTGGATACAAAATGTATCTAATACTGAGCTCCCAGAGGGCTAGACCATATCTCTGCACAGGGTAGTTGCTATCAACTTCTCAGTTTATAGTTTAATTATCACCTTGCTGAAAGAATCTTATTGATATGGTGGTAAGGGGTTAAAGATTCTAGCAATGTGTGTTTATTATCTTTGCTTCTCTTGACTGATAAAGATACTAAAATAATGCTAATTGTAGACAGTGGTCTGCCCCTCTCAGCAGCTTGTAAAGTGGATGCAGCCTGGAGTGAATCACCTCAAGCAGGCAGCCAGTCCGAGTGTAAACACAGACTCCTGGTATAGCTAGTTATATTCCAGCAATATTGCAGCTCATTTAGTTACCTGTTACCACCTCAGATCAGCCTATTTCTCCTCATGTCTCCTGCATGCTGTGAGTGACACAGTGAAATATATTTGTGAGCTGTGTGACAGAGTAACCAAGCAGCTCAGGGTGACCCAAACTACTATGAGCTGTGTGAGAAATAAATTTTTAAGCAGGGATAGTGAGAGAGAGACCGGGGTGAATAAATAAAGTGCCCCTAGCAGAGCAGGGACAAGGTCCTCCAGCACCCAAGGCTGAGACGCCAAAGTGCGCCCCTCCATCCCTCCCACCCCAGCTGTCACACACTGATTGCTATTAGACTAAGAGGGCCACAGGGCCCACAACCTCCCCAACACCTTAATATCTAGTTATCTGGCGTGCAGTCACTGCTATTTATCCCCTTTTCTTATTTCTTTCTGCTTCATACACAATTAGGAATGACAGCTGAATGAATTGTGCGCCCCCTCCTACACTGCGCCCTGAGGCTGGAGCCTCTCCAGCCTATGCCTCGGCCCAGCCCTGGCCCCTAGCACTAGTGGTAATGTGTGCACTAATTTAGAGTATTAAAAAAAAAGTTGTTTCAATCGATAGTATTCCTTTAAGATCAGATACATCAGTCTAATTGTTTCCAGTACAGGAAGAGTTAAGAAACTCCAGTTGTTATCTCTATACAAAAAAGCCATTAATCTCTACGACTTTCAAAGTCGTGGAGAGGGCTGTTTTCTGACTTTTATTATCTCAACTGTTCCTTAACTATTTACTTTTCCTCTGCCAGAGGAGAGGTCATTAGTTCACAGACTGCTCTGAAAGAATCATTTTGAATGCTGAGTGTTGTGTAATCTGCACATATTATAGAATGATGCAATGTTAGAAAAAACACTATATACCTGAAAATAAAAATATTAGAATATTTTGTTTGCTGCTAATCTTCTAGTAATTATTCATAGTACACAACCAATTCATTATATCATATATTTTTTTTCGCTTCAGTGTCTCTTCAAGTTTGCAGATGACACTACCATTGTCGGCCTTGTCACTAAGGATAACATCCAGGAGTACTGTCAGCAGGTGGAGAGAATTTGCAACTGGTGCAAGGATAACAGGCTGGTGCTGAACACAGCAAAGACCGTCGAGCTAATCATTGACTTCAGGAGGTCTGCTCCCTCCCCACCTCCAATCTATATTGACGGCACCGAGGTGGCCAGAGTGCCCTGCGCCCGCCTTCTGGGCACTACTATCTCCAACGACCTCAGTTGGAAGTCCAATATCACTGTCATCCAACGGAAAGCACAGCAGAGACTTTATTTCCTACGGCAGCTGAGGAAGGTTGGCATGACCCAAGCGATTCTGACCAGCTTCTACTCCGCCACCATCGAGTCAATCCTCTGCTCTTCCATCCTGGTCTGGTATGCTGGCGCCACCGCCAGTGACAAGCTCAAACTACAGAGGGTCATCAGGTCGGCGGAGAGGATCATCGGGTGCCCCCTCCACTCACTTGCACTACTGCACAACAAGAGACTGAAATCCAGGGCATTGAGGATTGCCAATGATCCCTCGCACCCAGGCCACTGTTACGTCAGTGTTCTCCCCCTGGGCCGAAGACTTCGGGCCATCCCCACAAAGACTGCGAGACATAGGAACTCCTTCTTCCCATCGGCTGTCAGCCACTTGAACTCACTCCACATACTCCCATCTGTGCAAGACAAACAAGTGGGGGGCGGGCTGCGACACTCCCGTTCGGTCAACTGAAGCAACAACCTCACAAGGCCAACAAGGCTAACCGCTGGTCAGCTCAAGGCCACAAATGAGCTGTGATGTATGTAATTTTTCTGACGCAAATTGTATGCAAATGTAATGTAATCTATCCCTGCTGCTATGCACTCTTCTCTGTTTTCTTCCTGAGCTATAAGTATGTGCCAAAAACAATTCCGGGCATGATTGCTCATGCTTGGCGAAATAAATGATTCTGATTCTGATTCTTTAACAGCTGAATCCCAAAATCGCAAATCGCTAGTGATTTTTAAATTGTCAGGGTTGCTACTTCATCATAGAAATTATGAGAAATATTTTCCACTGTAGTGATTTGATTCGAAAATCGCTTTCTGGAGCGATTTTAAGAGTGATAAAGCAATGCAAATGTAAAATTGCAATCTTATAACAAAATTAATGAAAAATCACAATTGCTGGCATTTGTGATTGTGATGGCTGCTAGTGAAAAAGGGCCCTTAAAGTGAACCTCCGGACTAAAAATCTACTCAGGAGAACTGAAAAGGCTTGGTGTTTCCTAAACAGTTTCACAGCATCAGAACTTTGTTTTTCTTACCAAAGCATCATTTTTAGCTGCATTTTTACCTAAGCTCCACCCATCAAAGAAAAAAAGCCCGGGCTTTTTTCCCTGATGCTGTGCAGAGCATGATGGGATTTCCTATGTTGTTATTCACATTGCCTAGCAACTGGGAGAGGTGCTCAGGACACAGGACAGTTGGAACTGTGTCTCATGCTCCCTGTCACATCCTTTCAACCAAAAAGATGGCTGCCCCTCATGAAATCAAACATTTGCCTGTTCTTTTAAAACAGGGTGGGTAAGAGATTATATAACCTATCTATTTTAATTAACATAACTAATGTAACTTAATGACAGTATGTGTGTTTAGGCTGGAGTTCCTCTTTAAAGTGAATCTGAGACAAGGACCGTCTCAGGTTTCATATATACCTGGGGCTTCCTTAATGTGAACCTTAACCCTGGGGGGGGGGGGGGGGGAGTTTTACTTACCTGGGGCTTCCCCAAGCCCCCTGCAGCCGTCCTGTGCCCTCGCAGCTCATCGAGTGTCCTCCGGTCCCCCACCGCGCCTTGCTTTCGCGGTGGGGGACTGATAGTCGGCCCCCGGCAATGCATTCCCCTTTTCGCCTTCCCCACCGCCAAGCATCATGCGCAGGCTCTGTGCGCTTGCCCTGCTTGGGGAAGCCCCAGGTAAGTGAATCTCCCCCCCCCCTCCAGGGTTAAGGTTTACTTTAAGCCCCATTAAGGCCACTCATCCCTCGCTGTCTCTGCGGGTGGCTCCTGTCACCTGCAATTAACCAAAACCCCTGCCCCTGGCAGTGTTCTGGCCTGCGCAGTCGCGGAATGCTGCCAGGGACAGGAGCGCGACTGGGAGCACGCCTGGGAGGCCAAGCTTTTCAGGACGTTTTGCGGGTGACGGGAGCCATGCGTAGAGACAACGAGGGATGAGCGTCTTTAAGGAGGCCCCAGGTACGTATGAAACCTGAGACAGGTTCCCTTTAACTCCTGGGCTGTCCTGTGTGAAGATGGCTTTAGAGCAATTTTTAAAAACATACTTCAAAGTTCCACCTAAAGCCTTGTACACAGCTTTGATTTTGATTGGCCAATGATTGGCCAGTTTTACCAGCTCCATGTAGTATGAGGGTCAACAGATTTTGAATACTGTTAAAGATTTGTGTTGGTAAGATCTCATATTACACGGAGATGGTAAAATTGGTCAGTGATTGGCCAATCATAATTGAAAGTGTGTACCAGGCTCAGCCTAGTGTGAGCATGGACCTAAACTGTTAAAGAGAATCTGTACTCTAATATTCTTACACTAAAAAGCATACCATTCTATTCCTTATTTTCTCCTGTGCCCCTCTGTGCTGCAATCCTGGCTTGTAATTAACAGTTTTAGGCAGTGTTTACAAACAAACTAACCAGCTTCTAATAGGCTCAGCTAAGCATAGTGTGTGAGTATGCAGGGGGCCTGCAGAGGGTGTGTATCGCTTCTACCAATCACAAGCAGCCCTGCACATTCCACACAATCAAAGCCTTAGCCCGACAAACAGGACAGAGGAAAGATACATTGATTTATTACAGAGACAGTGTAATTAGGAAGAGCTGCAGTAAGCCCCAGCACATTAGAACAGGCATAGGAACTCATAGGATAGAAGAACTAAGGTTGAAAAAATTGTTACAGAGTCTCTTTAAGGCTGGTGCAACCTCCATGTAGTATGAGAGTAGGCAGATTTTGAATAATATGAACAGATTGTATAGGTAAACTCATGGAAGTGGTAAAATTGGTCAGGTGGTAAATTTGGTCAGTGATTGGCAAATCAAAATTAAAGGTGTGTATCAGGCTTTAAGCCATCACATCCAATTTTGATTGGCCAATGAATGGCCAATGTTGCCACCTCCATATAGTGGGTGGGCCAACAGATTTGTAATACTATGAAGAGATTGCGTAGGTAAGATCTTCTACTACATGGAAGTGGTAAAATTGGCCAGTGATTGGCCAATCAAAATTGGATGTGTGCATGCACACTCAGACAAGGAACTTATTTGAATAGCATACAGTATGGGCTTGATTCACAAAGTGGTGCTAACCCAGTTAGAGACTTTAGGCATGATAACCATTGCACCACGCTGGTGAAAAGCCAGTTTAGGCGTGATAAGTTTAGGCGTGATAAGTGTAGATCGCGCGCAAAGTCCCGCGCGCCAAGCAGCGCCATTAAACTCTATGCGTAGTGCACCAGACTTTGCTAGCACAAAACTTTACATCAGCTGTGCACTGCGGTGCTAACCCAGTTGGTGCTATAGTTATCACGTCTAAACTTATCATGCCTAAACGTATCACACCTAAACTTATCACGCCTAAACTTATCGGGCTCGATTCACCAAGCGGTGCAAAGTGTTAGCACCGTGGTGAAAAGGCCCTCTTCACGCCTAAAGTCACTTTAGGCATGATAAGAAGGGCTTCGCGCGAAGTTTCCGCGCGTAAAGTTTTGCGCGCGCTCCCGCGTGCGTGCGCGCGAAGCGCCCCGCACTTCGCGCGATGCGCCCATTAAACCCTATGGGACTTTGCGCGCGCGCCTGTGCGGGTGCGCGCGCAAAACTTTGCGCGCGATAACTTCGCGCGAAGTGCAGGCAAAAACGGTGCTAACTCAGTGGTGAAGAGGTCATCACGCCTAAAGTCCTTTAGGCGTGATAACTGGGTTAGCACCGCTTGGTGAATCGAGCCCATCATGCCTAAACTTATCACGCCTAAACTTATCACGCCTAAACTTATCACGCCTAAACTTATCACGCCTAAACTTATCATGCCTAAACTTATCATGCCTAAACTTATCACGCCTAAACTTATCACGCCTAAACTTATCACACCTAAACTTATCACACCTGAACTTATCACGCCTAAACTTATCATGCCTAAACTTATCACGCCTAAACTTATCACGCCTAAACTGAGTTTAGGCATGATAAAGGGCTTTTCACCAGCGTGCTAACTGTTAGCACCGCTTTCTGAATCAAGCCCCATGTTTTGCCACATAGGGCCTGATTCACAAAGCGGTGCTAACAGTTAGCACCCTGGTGAAAAGCCCTTTATCATGCCTAAACTCAGTTTAGGCATGATAAGTTTAGGTGTGATAAGTTTAGGCATGATAAGTTTAGGTGTGATAAGTTTAGGCATGATAAGTTTAAGCACCAACTGCGTTAGCACCGCAGTGCACAGCTGATCAAAAGTGTTGCGCTAGCAAAGTCTGGTGCACTTCGCATAAAGTTTAATGGCGCTGCTTTGCGTGCGGGACTTTGCATGCTATCTACACTTATCTAAACTTAGCATGCCTAAACTTATCACACCTAAACTTATCACACCTGGGGCTCGATTCACAAAGCGGTGCTAACCCAGTTAGCATGCCTAAAAGACTTTAGGCATGATAACCATTGCACCATGCTGGTGAAAAGCCAGTTTAGGCGTGATAAGTTTAGGTGTGATAAGTTTAGGTGTGATAAGTTTAGGCATGCTAAGTTTAGATAAGTTTAGATCGCTTGCAAAGTCCCGCACGCAAAGCAGCGCCATTAAACTTTATACAAAGTGCACCAGTCTTTGCTAGCGTAAAACTTTTGATCAGCTGTGCACTGCGGTGCTAACGCAGTTGGCGCTTAAACTTAGCATGCCTAAACTTATCACACCTAAACTTATCATGCCTAAACTTATCATGCCTAAACTTATCACACCTAAACTTATCATGCCTAAACTGAGTTTAGGCATGATAAAGGGCTTTTCACCAGCGTGCTAACTGTTAGCACCGCTTTGTGAATCAGGCCCCTAGGGCTCGATTCACAAAGCGGTGCTAACCCAGTTAGAGACTTTAGGCATGATAACCATTGCACCACGCTGGTGAAAAGCCAGTTTAGGTGTGATAAGTTTAGGCATGCTAAGTTTAGGTGTGATAAGTTTAGGCATGATAAGTTTAGATAAGTTTAGATCGCTTGCAAAGTCCCACACGCAAAGCAGCGCCATTACACTTTATACGAAGTGCACCAGACTTTGCTAGCGTAAAACTTTTGATCAGCTGTGCACTGCGGTGCTAACGCAGTTGGCGCTTAAACTTATCATGCCTAAACTTATCACACCTAAACTTATCATGCCTAAACTTATCATGCCTAAACTTATCACACCTAAACTTATCATGCCTAAACTGAGTTTAGGCATGATAAAGGGCTTTTCACCAGCGTGCTAACTGTTAGCACCGCTTTGTGAATCAGGCCCCTAAACTTATCACACCAGGGGCTCGATTCACAAAGCGGTGCTAACAGTTAGCACCGTGGTGAAAAGCCCTTTATCATGCCTAAACTCAGTTTAGGCATGATAAGTTTAGGTGTGATAAGTTTAGGTGTGATAAGTTTAGGCATGATAAGTTTAGGTGTGATAAGTTTAGGCATGCTAAGTTTAAGCGCCAACTGCGTTAGCACCGCAGTGCACAGCTGATCAAAAGTTTTAATCTAGCAAAGACTGGTGCACTTTGTATAAAGTTTAATGGCGCTGCTTTGCGTGCGGGACTTTGCAAGCGATCTAAACGTATCTAAACTTAGCATGCCTAAACTTATCACACCTAAACTTATCACACCTAAACTTATCACGCCTCAACTGGCTTTTCACCAGCATGGTGCAATGGTTATCATGCCTAAAGTCTTTTAGGCATGCTAACTGGGTTAGCACCGCTTTGTGAATCGAGCCCTAGGGGCTTGATTCACAAAGCGGTGCTAACAGTTAGCACACTGGTGAAAAGCCCTTTATCATGCCTAAACTCAGTTTAGGCATGATAAGTTTAGGTGTGATAAGTTTAGGTGTGATAACTTTAGGCATGATAAGTTTAGGTGTGATAAGTTTAGGTGTGATAAGTTTAAGCGCCAACTGCGTCAGCACCGCAGTGCACATCTGATCAAAAGTTTTACGCTAGCAAAGACTGGTGCACTTCGTATAAAGTTTAATGGCGCTGCTTTGCGTGCGGGACTTTGCAAGCGATTTAAACTTATCTAAACTTAGCATGCCTAAACTTATCACACCTAAACTTATCATGCCTAAACTTATCACACCTAAACTGGCTTTTCACCAGAGTGGTGCAATGGTTATCATGCCTAAAGTCTCTAACTGAGTTAGCACCGCTTTGTGAATCGAGCCCCTAAACTGGCTTTTCACCAGCGTGGTGCAATAGTTATCACGCCAGGGGCTCGATTCACCAAGCGGTGCAAAGTGTTAGCACCGTGGTGAAGAGGCCCTTATCACGCCTAAAGTCACTTTAGGCATGATAAGTAGAAACTCGCGCGAAGTTGCCGCGCGTACGCGCGTAAGTGCGCGCGCAACACCCGACGCTTCGCGCGAAGCTCCCATTAAGCCCTATGGGACTTTGCGCGCGCTCTCACGCGCGTACGCGCGAACGCGCTTACGCGCGGTAACTTCGCGCGAAGAGCAGGAAAAATCGGTGATAACTCAGTGGTGAAAAGGTCATCACGCCTAAAGTCTTTTAGGCGTGATAACTGGGTTATCACCGCTTTGTGAATCGAGGCCCTAAAGTCTCTAACTGGGTTAGCACCGCTTTGTGAATCGAGCCCATAGTCTATGGGTGGCACAAAAGTCACATTGATGTGCATTGTACAATGCGATTTTATGTGCGTTTTAAAATCGCACAGCAAGTTCTTTCTTTCTGCGTACTGTATTCAAATCACAAATTTACAGTCATTATCTTACCTATGGGAAATCAAGAATACATGCAATTCGCAGATGTTGTCTAATGCCACTGCCTAAGATGTCTATGTTTAAAAACTGCACCATCTGCATTGACTAAAATAATCGCAACTGACTTTTCTGCTTTTTACCGACACAAATACTATCGCTTTCCCTGTTGAATTCGACTTTAGACGTAAACAAATCCATTAATTGATAAAAAGTCACAAAAGTCACAAAATGCGTAGTCAGTGGATACAAGTATGCCAACTAGTGATGATCGTAATCTGCTAATTACAATTAGGTGAAATTAGGCATCAAATTTGTCAATTACGGTCATACGTAATTACGATTTGGACATTCAATTGATTTTGTGCAATTTATTCGTAATTTTGCATAGTTTCCTCTTAAAGCGGACCCAAACCAAACATTTTTTTAATTCAAAATATTTAGTTGCAGCATACAAGCTGACACATACAAAGATAAATAAACACTCCTTCAAACCTATGATAATTTCAGTGCATGCTTTTCACTCTTCTCTTTTCACAACTAGGGTTATACAGGTGGCAGCCATTAGCAATTCCTCCATTGCCGGGGACACCACCTACTCCACCAGTTTGCTGGTTTCTGTCCCTGCATTATGAAAGGAAGGGAGGGGTTCCTCCAATAAATGTAAAATATTTTATATTTGTCATCATGCAGCTGAAAAAAGGCTGCTATTTATTATTATAATTTAGAAAATAGATTTTATTTCTGAAATCTTGTATTTTTAATTTGGGGCCACTTTAATTTTGAGCTGGGTTTAGTGGTCAATAGCAAAGCCTCCGTACATGCTATTGTCACCAAAAATTGCTACGCATGTTAAAAAGAATAGTGGGAATAAGTCAAAAAAAAAATTCAAAAAGACTTTGGAGAGGGAATTTGAAACATTTGCAGAAGAAGAAAAGGTCTTCATGTTGTGGAGTTTTGGGGACTTTATTGCTATTACATATGAATTTGAGTGGCGCCAGTACTAAGTATTGAACTAAACAGCAACACTAGCTGTTACAACGGTTTTCAGCATGTTATATCTTGTAAACCAGAAACCCCCAACTCCCCCCACCATTACATGGGAACATCGTGTCCGGGGTATGAGATATGGCAGATGTTCTTTCTGCATGTGTGACCATCAGGAATGAGAATGGCGCCAGCAGTGCATTATAGAGGGGGACGACCGGGTCCTTATGAGCGCCGCACATGTCTGGATCCCACCCAAAGATCTTTAATAGAAAAATTAATCAAGCCATCCTCCGGTAAACAGCTCCTGACTCGTGTCCAGGGCAAGACCCCAGAACTGGGCCCTGGTGCGAAAAGAACATCGATCCGCTGAGCAATTAGCACTAATTAGCCAGAAATATGTTTTTCCTTCCATCGGAGTATGAAATCCCACGCGTTTCTGGTCTGCATTATGTTGTACGCAGGAGAATTTTACTCCTGATTAATTATGAATGATTAGCTTTCTGCTGCTTTCTGTTTTAATGAACTGTATTTGGAAACTGAGTCGTTTTTTTCTTTGACCAGTGTAAAAATCTGGCGAAAATTTACAAGCAACACTTTTCTGCGACGGTAATTGACAGCGGCCGTGCTGGTCGCTTAAAGAAACTTTGTAACAAAATAAAGTACCCTGGGGAGTACTTAGAAACACAGAACATTTATATTGCGCTTTACTCCTGGCAGACTCAAAGCGCCAGATGCAGCCACTAGGGCACGCTCTATAGGCAGTAGCAGTGTTAGGGAGACTTGCCTAAGGTCTCCTACTGAATAGGTGCTGGCTTACTGAACAGGCAGAGCCATGATTCGAACCCAGGCCTCCTGTGTCAGAGCCCTTAACCATTACACCATCCAGCCCGGCTGCAAGGTCGGGGCCAGCTTGCTGGCACCGGGGACTTGCACCTTGGGGACTTCGGTTCCCGCCCTGGCTCCCTCTCGGGGGAGCCACCCGGACCATGTGGACACGGTTGCCACATGGCCCAGGCCCTTTGAGCAACCACTGGGCAGTTGGGGGTTCTTCCATCCTTCGGGTGTTGGAGGACCCAAGAAGCCCCCTGCGCCGAAGGCAAAGGGGGAAGGTTCCCATCGGGGAACACCGGAAAGGCGCTGCTGTATTGTGGGGCCCGTAGCTGCCCATGCACGTTTTGTGGGGGTGTTTACGCACTCACACTTTTTCCGTGCATGGGCATAAAGGCCTTGCGAACCCGGGACTCCTGTTGCATGCAACAGGAGCCAAGAAAGCTTGTGAGGGAGAAGCCTTTGGGTCCTGTCGAGTCCTCCTCTGTTCCACGGTTGCATCCGAAACCACAGCCAACAAATTGTGGTGCTGTGGCGCAAGGCGCAGCAGCCCCTGCAATATTTAGCTTCCCCGGCTTCCAGCGCAGGAGCAGTAGCAGCTCCCTGATGGGCTAAGGCAGAAATAGCCGAGCCTTATTGGGTCCGCAGTAGAGCAAACCCAATTGGGATCAGCTATTTCCGCCTTAGCCTGAGCCGAGAGCCACTACTGCACCTGTACGGTAAATATTTACATGGCCACCGTTCAGGGACCTCTAGTGCTGCTGCTGTGGTACGGAGGAGGACAGAGGAAGCTACGATAGGATCCAGAGACTTCCCCCTCCCGAGGTAAGTACCCCCAGGGGCACTTTTTGAAGTTACAGGTTCTCCTTAAAGTTTAAACACTGTCCCATCAGATGAATGGACAGCCATCGGTACTTTCGCTTACCGCCATTTACCATTTTTGTGCAAGTGCCGCATTTCGATCGTTGTCTGCCCAGCACTTAGCTGATCCTGGAGGATCATTTACCGCCACATCTCTGTTTCCACCTGCAGGGATAATAAATGTGCGGCAGGAAGTGCTGCCGAAGTGCTGACGCTGAGCTGCTGTGGGTGGCTGGTTCAGACGTCCGCCTAAACTAGCTCTAAAGTAGTGGGTGGGAGAAATCTCTCTGTAAATGGACAATTGTGTGTAAAAAAAAAAATAAAAAAATTGTCATTTACAGAGATATTTCTCCCACCCAGCATGGGTAAGTTAGCGGAAAATGACACTTTGTGAAAACAAACAATTAAAATCAATTTCCGCTTACTTGTGACAAACAATAAAATCTTCTATGAACTCACTATACTCCTAACGGAATACCTTGGGGTGTCTTCTTTCTAAAATGGGGTCATTTGTGGGGTTCCTTTTCTGTCCTGGCATTTTAGGGGCCCTAAACCGTGAGGCGTAGTCTTGAAACCAAATGTCGCAAAATGACCTGTGAAATCCTAAAGGTACTCATTGGACTTTGGGCCCCTTAGCGCAGTTAGGGTGCAAAAAAGTGCCACACGTGGTATCGCCGTACTCAGGAGAAGTAGTATAATGTGTTTTGGGGTGTATTTTTACACATACCCATGCTGAATGTGAGAAATATCTCTGTAAATGGACAATTGTTTGTAAAAAAAAAATCAAAAAATTGTCATTTACAGAGATATTTCTCCCACCCAGCATAGGTATGTCTAAAAATACACCCCAAAACACATTATACTACTTCTCCTGAGTACGGCAATACCACATGTGTGGCACTTTTTTGCAGCCTAACTGCGCTAAGGGGCCCAAAGTCCAATGAGCACCTTTAGGCATTACAGGGGTGCTTACAATTTAGCACCCCCAAAATGCCAAGACAGTAAAAACACCCCACAAATGACCCCATTTAGGAAAGTAGACCCTTCAAGGTATTCAGAGAGGAGCATAGTGAGTTCGTGACAGATTTCATTTTTTTTGTCGCAAGTTAGAAGAAATGGAAACTTTTTTTTTTTTTTTGTCACAAAGTGTCATTTTCCGCTAAGTTTTGACAAAAAATAAAATCTTCTATGAACTCACCATACCTCTCTGTGAATACTTTGGGATGTCTTCTTTCCAAAATGGGGTCATTTGGGGGGTATTTATACTATCCTGGAATTTTAGAACCTCATGAAACATGACAGGCGGTCAGAAAAGTCAGAGATGCTTCAAAATAGGAAAATTCACTTTTGGCACCACAGTTTGTAAACGCTATAACTTTTACCCAATCCAATAAATATACACTGAATGTTTTTTTTTTTGTTTTTTTTTTTTTTTATCAAAGACATGTAGCAGAATAACTTTCGCGCTCAAATGTATAGGAAATTTTACTTTATTTGAAAAATGTCAGCACAGAAAGTTAAAAAGTAATTTTTTTGACAAAATTCATGTCTTTTTTGATGAATATAATAAAAACTAAAACTCACAGCAGCAGTCAAATAGCACCAAAAGAAAGCTGTATTAGTGACAAGAAAAGGAGGTAAAATTCATTTAGGTGGTAGGTTGTATGACCGAGCAATAAACCGTGAAATCTGCAGTGGTCTGAATGGAGAAAAAGGCTCTGGTCCTTAAGGGGTAGAAAGATTGTGGTCCTCAAGTGGTTAAGGCCCCTTTCACACTGCATGCTTTGCTGTCTAGATATCGGCAACGCGTGCAGGAAGCAGATACGCACAACATTAGAAAGTGCATAGACTGCTCAGATGTTCACACTGCATGCGTTCCAGACCAGTGCGGTCCGCAAACGCATTCTGCGCGCATTTTTTAACAAAGCACGCGGTTGACCCATTCACTTTCAGTGAATGGGATCAGCCACGCAACGCATACAAACGCAGATGGCGTGTGTTTGTACACGCTGCGTTCCGAATGCACGGCCATCCGCGTTTGATGATGTCAACATGGCCTAGGAATCAGCAAATGCATGCGTTTTGCATTTTTTTGGCAAAAACGCAGCTAGGGGATAAGGGCCCACACACACAGCTGAAGGAGAAGAAGCCAGGAGGAGGAATAGTCGATGTCTGGGCCAATTAGCAGGGGAGGGTAGTGACTAGCAACTACTTACTGCTAGCCACACACTCCCCAGTGAAATGAATCAAATGAATCGGTTCATGATTCGGTTCTTTTTAATGAATTGAATCGAATGAATCAATTCATTGAAAAGAGCTTCCCATCACTAGTTCAGAGATCACTGTGATTGGCTTACAGCGATCACCTGGTAAGGAGCCAGTTTAATTGGCTCCTTACCCATAGGAGGAAGCTCGGCTGTCACATGACAGCAGAGCCTGCAGCCACAGCAAGCAGGGATCGGCTCGGGACTCCGAAAAGCACATATGGGAGCAATGCCTGGTATAGTAACCTTTGATGTAATAGTAAACCTGTTTTTTTTTTTTGGGGGGGGGGGTTCTCTGCGGTACTCTGTATCTATATAGTCTATATATAGAGACTATAGTGGAAAGTGGGCAGGCGCATGCATCATATGTTAGTCAGAAACCAATGAGCCGTGACAGTAGGCAGGCTGGCAGTTAATTGTAGCCTGCTGGCTGTCTGCACACTACTCGGCCTGCGTGGCTTACTTCAAAAGCACCAGACCTATGCTTCCTGTGAAAACTGCTACCTGATTACTGAGGAAATTGCCTGTCATCTGTGACTTGCTTGTGCATGGCTGCAACGCTACAGCATCACCCAGGCTGCAAATGAGGAGCACACTATGGGCCTGATTCACAAAGCAGTGCTAACAGTTAGCACGCTGGTGAAAAGCCCTTTATCACGCCTAAACTGCTGACATTCAAATCCCTGCACAATCTGGGCCCTGGATACATGAAGGACTTGCTGAAGCTGCACCACACCTCTCACAACCTCAGATCAGCAAGTTCTATAAACTTGGTCACTCCCAGAGTGCACCTCAAAAAATCTGGAGACAGAGCCTTCTGTCATGCTGCCCCTACTCTTTGGAACTCCCTACCACACCCAGTAAAGACAGCACCATCCCTGGAGCTATTTAAATCCAGACTGAAAAGCCACCTGTTTAGCCTGGCATTTCCAGACTTATAAATTCTTCCTCTGTACCACGATGGTCGGAGCCATGCTTATGCGCTTTGAGTCCCACGGGAGAAAAGCGCTTTACAAATGTTATTTGTTGTTGTTGTTGTTGTTGTTGTTGTTGTAAACTCAGTTTAGGCATGATAAGTTTAGGTGTGATAAGTTTAGGCATGATAAGTTTAAGCACCAACTGCGTTAGCACCGCAGTGCACAGCTGATCAAAAGTTTTGCGCTAGCAAAGTCTGGTGCACTTCGCATAGAGTTTAATGGTGCTGCTTTGTGTGCGGGACTTTGCACGCTATCTACACTTATCTAAACTTAGCATGCCTAAACTTAGCATGCCTAAACTTATCACACCTAAACTTATCACACCTAAACTTATCACACCTAAACTTATCACGCCTAAACTGGCTTTTCACCAGCGTGGTGCAATGGTTATCACGCCTAAAGTCTTTTAGGCGTGCTAACTGGGTTAGCACTGCTTTGTGAATCGAGCCCCTAAAGTCTCTAACTGGGTTAGCACCGCTTTGTGAATCGAGCCCTATTAGTGCTGTTCCTGCATTAACTGGTGAGACCTATGTTTCCTGTCCTGTGCAAGCTGCTGCCTGATTACTGAGGAAATTGCCTGTCATCTCTGACTTGCTTGTGCCATGGCAACGCTACAGCATCACCCAGGCTGCAAATGAGGAACACACTATGGGCTTGATTCACAAAGCGGTGCAAAGTGTTTGCACGCTGGTGAAAAGGCCCTTATCACGCCTAAACTCACTTTAGGCATGATAAGAAGAAACTCGCGCGAAGTTACCGCGCATACGCGTGAAAGTGCGCGCGCAGCACCTGACGCTTCGCGCGAAGCTCCCATTGAACCCTATGGGACTTTGCGAACGCGCGTACGCGCGGTAACTTCGCGCGAAGAGCAGGAAAAAGCGGTGATAACTCAGTGGTGAAAAGGTTATCACGCCTAAAGTCTTTTAGGCGTGATAACTGGGTTATCACCGCTTTGTGAATCAAGGCCCATTAGTGCTGTTCCTGCATTAACTGGTGAGACCTATGTTTCCTGTCCTGTGCAAGCTGCTGCCTGATTACTGAGGATATTGCCTGTCATCTCTGACTTGCTTGTGCCATGGCAACGCTACAGCATCATCCAGGCTGCACAGACATGTAGACAGAGGAGCGCACTATCAGTACTGTACCTGCATTACTGGTGAGACCTATGCTTCCTGTGTAAGCTGCTGCCTGATTACTGAGGGAATTGCCTGTCATCAGTAACTTGCTTGTGCATGGCTGCAATGCTGCAGACAGTATCATCCATGCTGCACAGAAATGTGGAAGAGGAGCACACTATCAGCACTGTACCTGCACTAACTGGTGAGGCCTATGCTTCCTGTGCAAGCTGTTGCATGATTATTGCATACAAATCCCTGCATATTGAACACTGTGCAGTTTGATCTAGCTCAGACACTGTCTGTGCTCGCTTGCTGAAGCATTGAAAAAAAAAAAAAAAAGACTCCCAATTATTGACTGACTCAAGATACAGTACCATAGTACACTTTATGTGCAATTTCTAATATAGTAAACTTCTGATATAGTAAATTCCTTTTCCTGGTTCCTTTGAGTTTACTATATAGGGATTCTACTGTAAATGTTAAATAATAATACTAGAGGAAGAACATACAAACTCCATGTAGACAATAGGCTTGATTCACAAAAGGGTGCTAACACTTAGCACGCCAGTGCAAAGCTGCTTTGCACGTGATATCATGCGCATAAAGCTTTACGCGCACAAACTAATGACTTCGCGTGAAGTCAATAGTTTGCGTGCGTAAAATTTTGCGCGCATGATATCACGGGCAAAGCAGCTTAGCATGGGTGTGCTAGGCATACACTCCTTCAGAGGATCTTCCAACCCTAGTTCATGCCTTCATCACATCAAGGATAGACTACTGCAACGCCCTCTACACAGGCCTGCATAAAAAAGACTTACGCCGCCTGCAATTAGCACAGAATGCCGCCGCAAGGCCAACCCCGCCATTGCCACATAACACCAACCCTGAGCTCACTCCACTGGCTACCGATAAAATAGAAAATTCTGTTTAAGGTTGGCTTACTAACATTCAAATCCTTGCACAATCTGGGCCCTGGATACCTAAAGGACTTGTTGCAACTACATCACCCCCCCCCCCCACACAATCTTAGATTAAAAGGACGCAACACCTTGGTCACCCCAAGAGTCCACCTCAAAACCGTTGGAGACACTGCCTTTTGTCATGCTGCCCCTACACTTTGGAACTCCCTGCCACACCCAATCAGGACAGCTCCATCCCTGGAATCATTTAAGTCTAAACTGAAAACCTACCTCTTCAGTCTGGCATTCATGGACATCTGACTATCTCCTCTGTAACACAACCCAGCCTGCAACCCTGTATTGATCTGAGACACAACTATGCGCTTTGAGTCCTATTGGAGAAAAGCACTTTACAAATGTTATTGTATTGTATTGTATTGTATTGTAATAGGTTAGCACACAAAGCGCCGTAGTTTTCATGTGCAAAGCTGACTTATCGCGTGTACGGTGCTACGCTGCACACGCAGTAATAGTTAACGTACGAGCGCTAAAACTTTGCACGCACAACACGCACACAAAATGGCTTGCATGCATGTTTGCACGTGCAAAGCTTTTAGGCGTGAAAACTCAGTGCTGAGAGTGATTGTGTCTATCCTACAATCTTTACAGTAGCAGAAAACATTGGTAACTCAATATTTCAGAAACAGATTACACGCAGAAGGTTGTGTGAGGCCGGTTTCACACCAGATATAAGCGTTTTTGTTGCGAATGATAGCATCACACCGCAATGTCAAAAACAGCCTTCGGAGATTACCACGACAATGCGCGATAATCTCACTTCTGGCTGCAAACCAGGCAGGAAGTAAGTCTTTGTAGCATTCACTTCCTGTGGCAGAAATAGGAAATGCGCAGAAGTGTATTGACAAAATACGCTTCCACACATGTATTGCGCATGCAGCAAACAATTAAAAATATTTGCGGTGCCACAAACATGACTACCGGTTGCCGCTCGGTTATCGATTACGTGCTGTTATCGTTGCGTTACATTTGATACTTCCTACAAGGCCTTTCCCCATGAAACCGCACCACAACAGATTAGGAAAATATCAAAAAAGCTTTATTATGTCACAATTGGGTTCCACAATAAAAACAATTAAAATGCATTCCAGGATACACACCAATATGTATAAATCAATCTATACAATAGAATATTGCATCGTAATAACTTCCATAATGACCCCCCGATTATTATATGAAATTGCAAATCAGATGGAATCGCCACCACTGCGGCTTCTACGGGGCCCCGTAGAAGCCGCAGTGGTGGCGAATCGCGAAGGCACCTCCGGGACACACCACACTTCCACCCCACCACTCAGCGGTTGGTAAGCCCTTGTCACTGACACATTTGCACGTTGTTGTTGCTGACGCCGTTCAGCGCAGTGTTCACCCTTTACATAGCACGGATTTCCGGATCTGGCCGGTCCTACTCTATTGTTGTTCATTCTTTTCACTACTTTCGCTCCTCCTCGGGGGGATGCCTTGTTGGGAGCACAATTGGTGCACACAGGGGGGCATCCTCCTTTACTAGCACTAACATGGGAGGACTGGCCAGGGGGGCAGGGGGGAGATTTCCCCCCAGGCTGCATCTCATTTAGTGATTTAGGGCTGGTACAGTGCCTGGTGCTTTCACGTTTTTGTATAAGGCAACGTGAACTACTAGGCTGGCTGAGGGAAATAAACGCCCAATTACAGAGCAATTAGAGGGGGGGCAAGCTGGTAAATATACACAGCATGATGCAGAGCAGAGGATTGCCTGCAGGGTCCATGGGATAAAAATATGTCTAGTCTCTCACCATTGTTTAAAATGACTGCATGTGCACAGCTACATAGGGTATTGCCTAGGTTGAAAAGTTTTCGACAGTCACTAGACTCCAGAAGGCCTGCTTGCAGACAGTCCCTAGACTCCAGGAGGGCTGCTGGCAGACAGTCCCTAGATTCTAGGAGGGCTGCTGGCAGACAGTCACTCCAGGAGGGCTGCTTGCATGTGAATTCTGCTGACAAATTCTGAACACCACTGAAACCCCGGCTGTTGTAACTCAAAATGTATTATGTGCCCCCTCCCCCCCCCCCCAGTGCCAGCGCATTATACTTTACCTGTCGTGCTGTCCCTCAAGAGTTCTTACTGTATTTCCCATGTGACTACTGGCATATAGCATGAGGGGCACATGTGTGATGTCATTTGGGCTTGGGCTGCTGTGAAAACGGGCCTCTAGTTTGTGTTTTCCCTCCAGGCCAAAAGGTCCCAGTCCTCCCCTGATTGCACTAAGCACTTTATTGGTTGAGAGGTTTGTTTTTTCATGATAGCACTTCAGCTACCCATCCATCTGATTTGCAATTTCATATAATAATCGGGGGGGTCATTATGGAAGTTATTACAATGCAATATTCTATTGTATAGATTGATTTATACATATTGGTGTGTATCCTGGAATGCATTTTAATTGTTTTTATTGTGGAACCCAATTGTGACATAATAAAGCTTTTTTGATATTTTCCTAATCTGTTGTGGTGCGCTTTCATGGGGAAAGGCCTTGTTTGTTGTTCATTGCATATCATTACTATTCCCCTTCTGCACGCTTGGGATTCATATTCTCTTCATATAGATAAAGCTTTTTTTATACTATTTGACCGGTGCTTGCCTCTCCCTTGTGTCTTTGAAATTGGGTACTTCCAATGCAGCGCAGGAGGTTTGAAATGCCCCTTAGGTTTTCATTGCTTTAGCGTTACCCTGCTGTAAAAAAGGGTAACACAAGGCATTGAAAACGCCCCAGTGTGAAAGTAACAGCCATAGCCGATATAACTTTTATTTGAAGTTCTCCAGTGAAGTCGGAGTTCCCCCTTAGGAAACACAGTAGACAGTAGCAGATATATGAACTCTGAGAGAGGGTCCGGTTTGTGGCCGGGGATTCCACCCTAGTGAGAGCCGCCCCTCTGTTCCATGCTCGGGGATTAGCGACGAGTGAGCTATTATTTGAGTAGCTAAATTGGACGGCTTTGATATTTGCTGTGTGTTCTCTCTGTTCTTTGTTGGGGGGGATTACGCTGGCTTAATCGTCCCCCCGGCCATGAATTTTTCACAAAGGGGATCGGAGCCCTGTTTAGACAGCGTGGCCACCGCGGGAGCCTGGCAGTGCCACCCCAGCAGCCGCAATCAATTACCCTGCGGGCCCAATAAAGCAAGCTAAATCCTTATTAAATATTAAACAGGAGAAAAGAAAAAAGGAAAAAAAAATTCCCCCGCAAGGGAACCGTTCCAGTCTGGGAATTAAAATCATCCCATCGAATTGATATGATCTCTCCGAGTTGAACCGTGCAAATTAAAAGGGGTTTAGTATAAAGTGTTCATGGCACGGAGACGTAAGTACCTGCAAGCGGCTTAAACAAAAAGAAAGGAAGCTTAATTCTAAATTTGTCCAAGTCATGCCCTGAAGCTGGCCAGGCTGGTAGTGCCAGGCAGGTGTGTGGCCAGAGGGCTCGGAGGCCGGGGGGAAGGGGTGGAACAAGCCTCGCTCACTGTACACAGTAGCAGTGGGACTGACTCGGGGATCTTACATCATCTGCTATTCCTAGCCAGGCCTTAAAGTGTATCTGAGGTGAACCTGGGGTGCGAAAAAAGATACTTACCTAAGAAGAGGCAAGCTTCAGGATCCTATAGAGGCTTCTCATGCCCTCCTCTGGTTCCTCGTTGCTGCTCATGGACCCTCCAAAGGTTACCGACAAGGACTTGTCAGTAGGAACATCGTGGCCACACTCCTCTTCAAGGCCGTACTGAGCCTGCATGAGCACCGCCACGCCAGCACAGAAAACAGGAGCCGCTCGTACAAGTGCTATTGCCCAGGCGTGGCCACGCTTGCAGGAGGATTGTGGCCCCGATAGAGGAACTTCAGCCTAAACAAACATGCTGTCCCTCTTTCTATGTAAATATATATATTTCTCTACTAAAAGAATGTGTTTGATTGACTCTAAACTTTATTCCCATTGATATATTACTAATTTTAAAATGTTAATAAGAAGGAAAATGAACCAGGATAGAAAGGACCAGTGTGGTGTGAATTTATAAAACAACATATTTTTCTTATGAAATCTTTATGGTATGCGTGTCTAGGGGTGTGACGGATGCATGATCAGGGGTGTGGCAGGGGCGTGGCTTATGTGTCCCTCTTTCTCATCTCAAAAAGTTGGGAGGTAATTATTCTGAGTATTTTCTTGCTTGCTGGTGGCTTAAACTGCATTTTACTTATAAAATGTGAAAAAAAATCACCTAGGAGAAAAAGTGAACTGGATCGGGCCCATATTGTTTTCTGATGGGACTGCTGCGATTTTAGGAACCATCTGCATTCCTGGGATGTCTCACATGTGACATGTCCCATGCCACAGCTCCATTCTCCGCTGGCTCCCGGACCCCAGCCCTGCAGAAGCCGCTGTCTACTGCACCTGCGCAAGCGCCACTGTCAATTAGGTGCACGGTATCAGGAGTGTACTGCGCAGGCACAGTGCAGTACACTCTGGACAACGTGAACTTGATAGACAGTGGCGCTCGCGCAGGCGCAGTAGCGAAGACCTCGAGGTTGCCCTCTGCACGGTGCGGGGACCCCGGGATGGCGGCTGAGAGTGGAGCTGTGGCGTGGTACATAGCAGCTGCCAGGGGCTGGAGGAAGCCCCGGGTAACTAGATCTTTTTCTGTTTTTTTTACATAGCCTGTTCCCTTTAAAGAGACACTGAAGCGAAAAAAAAATTATGATATTATGATTTGTATGTGTAGTACAGCTAAGAAATAAAACATTAAGATCAGATATATCAGTCTAATTGTTTTCAGTATAGAAAGAGTTAAGAAACTCCAGTTGTTATCTCTATGCAAAAAAAGCCATTAAGCTTTACGACTTTCAAAGTCATGGAGAGGGCTGTTATCTGGGCCCGTTTCCACTGTTGCGACGCGATTTCGCCGGCATCCCGACACTTGTAAAAACGCATGCGGATGCGTTTCCGCATGCGTTTTTACCCGCGAATTTGCGTGCGAAATTAACCATGACTCTGCCAGGGCAAAATAACATTGAAAAAGGTGCGAAATCGCACGTGAATCGCGGGTAAAAACGCATGTAAAAAACGCATGCGTTTTTCCTATTAAATACATTAGCGGCGATTCGCATGGATTCCCGACGCAGGCGAATTCTGTGGGTTCCGTCGTGCAGATTTGGCCCGCCGCCAAATCGCTCCCGCACGCCGCACATATGGAAACAGCCCCGGCCACTTCAATGTACCAAGCGAATCCGCATGTCGGCGCCGCATGCGGATTCGCTATGGTGGAAACGAGCCCTCTGACTTTTATTATCTCAACTGTTTTCTTTTTGGCCAGAGGAGAGGTCATTAGTTCACAGACTGCTCTAAAAGAATCATTTTGAATGCTGAGTATTGTGTAATCTGCACATATTAGAGAATGATGCAATGTTAAAAAAAACACTATATACCTGAAAATAAAAATATGAGGATATTTTCTTTGCTGCTAATCTTCTAGTAATTATTCATAGTACACAACCAATTCATTATATCATATTTTTTTTTCCGCTTCAGTGTCTCTTTAACCTCCTTAGCGGTAACCCCGTGTGTGACACGGGGTAAGCCGCCGGAGGGTGCCGCTCAGGCCCTGCTGGGCCGATTTAAATAATTTTTTTTTTTGCTGGACGCAGCTAGCACTTTGCTAGCTGCGCCAGCACCCCGATCGCCGCGCGCCCGATCGGCACTATTCGTTGCGGCGCGCGCCCCCCCCCCCCCCCGACCCCGTGCGCTGCCTGGCCAATCAGTGCCAGGCAGCGCCGAGGGCTGGATCTGGAGTCCCAATGACGTCCCGACGTCGCTGACGTCGGTGACGTCATCCCGCTCCGTCACCATGGCGACGGGGGAATCCCTCCAGGAAATCCCGTTCTTTGAACGGGATTTCCTGATCGCCGATTGCCGGGGCTGGGGGGATGCCGCTGAGCAGCGGCTATCATGTAGCGAGCCCTAGGCTCGCTACATGATTTAAAAAAAAACTGCTGCGCTGCCCCCTGGCGGAATGTTTCATACCGCCAAGGGGGTTAAGAACACAGTACATGCACTACTTTATGCACGCTGCATGCGATTTGTCATTGAAAATCATTAGCTACGGTAACAATTTCCTGCATTCAAAGAGGAACTTTTAGGCCTTGTTCACACTAAGGGCGATTTTGGGATTTTTTTAAGCGCCAGCGATTTTTTAAATTGCCCTAAAAGCGCTTGTGCAATGATTCCATATGAGAGTATTCACATCTGAGTAGTTCAATTACCATCCACTCACAAAAGCGCTGCCTGTACCATTTTCAGGGCGATTTGCCTACAATGGAAGGTATAGGGAAAATCGCAAAGCGCTTAAAAAAGCGCTTTGTATAGCGATTTCCCCAGCGCTTTTAAGAATAAATACATTGCATTTATTCTTTTCTGGGTCAAAGACTGACGTCACGATTTGAAGTGCAGGGAGTACGTGGCTGTGCAGCGGACCAACTTGTGAGTGACACCTCCACGGCTTGCAGGCAGGCCTCCTGCCTCCTCCTCTCCTCCTGCCACCTCCTCTCCTTCTCCTCCTACTACATCCTCTTCGCTATCGTCCTCCTCCTCCGCTGAGTGGCAGTTCAGCTCTACAGGTGCTGCGATCTCCTCTCCAGCTACACAGCCCCATCTTCCCAGGCAGAGCCGGATTAAGGCTAAATGGGGCCCTAAGCAAAGTAACTGATTTGGGCCCCCCATCATGTCGTAATAGAATCAGAAGATGCAGCTGCACAGCAATATGTCGCACACACCGGGCAGCCGAGCTACTGGTTGCTATGGGCAACAGCATGCTTTCCTCTGTGGGTGCACAATGCAGGGAATAGCAGCTGCAAAATGCAGAGTGAGAGATGAATGGCTGGGACATTTGCACTCAGGGGCTGGGGCACCCCTGTGAAGAGGGCGCCAGATATCACAGCAGCAGCACTTTACCCCTGCATCTCCAGCCTGGCAATAGCAGAAAGCTCTGGACACCGCCAAACCAGAAGCCGTTCCCCAGACAGAATTACATAACCACTCCCACCACCGAACAACCAATTTCCTCCCAAACTAGACAGCCACCATGCAGCCTCCATCCCAGTGAATACGATAGTCCAGCAGAGAAGGCAGCCGCAGTGGGGGAGAATGACAGCACCAGATGAATCACATTCTCCTATTGCGATCCAAGCAATAGAGGTCCCGTCATCCGGAGCCCATCTGTCTCCTCTAGAGTGCTGCCGCTCTGTTACTACTACTATTACTACTTCCTACTTCATGTCTGATCTGAGAATCAGGAAGTTCAGAGCGAGCGGCTGCACTGTAGAAGAGACAGATGGGTTTCAGATGACGGGATCTCTATTGCTTGGATCATGGATAGGTGAGTGAGCGTTTGCCATCTGCTGCTATCATTCTTGCTGCAGCTGTGGTTCTCTGTGGGAAGGGAGGGTGGAGTGGGCAGCGGCAGAGCGCACAGTAGCAGGAGGGGGACCTAGGAGGAGAGCATGGCTCTGAAGACAATCAGCAGCGCACGGCATCATTTGACAAGACAAGACAAATAACATTTATATCGCGCTTTTCTCCTGGTGGACTCAAAGCGCCAGAGCTGCAGCCACTAGGACGCGCCCTATAGGCAGTAGCAGTGTTAGAGAGACTTGCCTACGGTCTCCTACTGAATAGGTGCTGGCTTACTGAACAGGCAGAGCTGAGATTCGAACCCTGGTCTCCTGTGTCAGCGGCAGAGCCCTTAAAGGGACTCCAAGCAGTGCCTGTGGATATGCCTTTAAGCATACCCACAACTAATTCATTACATCCTCACACCTACCAGCATGATGTTTGTAATTATATCCCCCTGGGTTCCTTATATTTCATTGCATTGTGCTGAATCGAGCTGCCAACTTTGGAGAAAAGTCGTCCTGTGGCCGTGATTTCGATCGTGAAAATATCAAAAACTAAAAGGCATAGAGCAGCCGTTTATATATCATTGGAAAGAGGAGAAAAAGAGCTTTAAAATGATATGCATCTTTCCATAGTTACTGCACTGCTCAGAGTCCCTTTAACCATTATACCATCCAGCCACCGCTGACTTTGGAGAAAAGTCGTCCTGTGGCCGTGATTTCGATCGCGAAAATATCGAAAACTAAAAGGCATAGAGCAGCTGTTTATATATCATTGGAAAGAGGAGAAAGAGAGCTTTAAAATGATATGAATCTTTCCATAGCTACTGCACTGCTCAGAGTCCCTTTAACCATTATACCATCCAGCCACGGCTGACTTTGGAGAAAAGTCGTCCTGTGGCCGCGATTTCAATCGCGAAAATATCGAAAACTAAAAGGCATAGAGCAGCCGTTTAGATATCATTGGAAAGAGGAGAAAGAGAGCTTTAAAATGATATGCATCTTTCCATAGTAACTGCACTGCTCAGAGTCCCTTTAACCATTATACCATCCAGCCACCGCTGACAGGATGGCAAGGGCTGGTTTATGTGCTAATGGGGCCCCTTTGACTCTGAATGGGGCCCCAAGCGACTGCTTTTGTTGCCTGGTCGGTAATCCGGCCCTGTTCCCAGGGCCTATGCTGCATGCCAGGTATGACGGTGTCACGCCATCTTAGACATGTCTTGCCTCAAAGCGGAGAGTCACACTGGAGCAGCTCTCCTGGCTGCTCTGAACAAACAGGTGGAACAGTGGCTGACCCCGCACCAGCTGGAGATCGGCAACGTGGTGTGTGACAACGGCAGCAATCTCATTTCCGCTTTGAATTTTGGAAAAGCTGACATATGTACCCTGCATGGCACATGTGCTGAATCTGGTCATTCAAAGATTTGTGTCAAAGTACCCAGGCTCAGAGGACGTCCTGAAGCAGGCCAGGAAGTTGTGTGAGCATTTCAGGCGGTCTTACACGGCCATGGCACGCTTTGCGGACATTCAGCGGAGAAAAAACTTGCCAGTGAGACGCTTGATATGTGATAGCCCGACTCGCTGGAATTCGACCCTGGTCATGTTCTCTCACCTGCTAGAGCAGGAGAAAGCCGTCACACAGTACCTGTACAATTACAGTAAAAAAACACAATCTGGGGAGATGAGGATGTTCTGGCCCAACAACTGGACACTGATGTGAAATGCATGCAGGCTCATGCGGCCGTTTGAGGAGGTGACCAACCTGGTGAGTTGCAGTGAAGGCACCATCAGCGACTTGATCCTGTACGCTTACTTCCTGTAGCGTGCCATGCGTAGCGTGGTGGATCAAGCTGTGGAGGAGCGTGAACAGGAACAGTTACGGGAGGAACAGTTGTGGGAGCAATTTTTTATCAGAACCAGATGTTTCTTCAACACCTGCGGCAGCATAGAGGAGGAGAAAGAGTCGTGTGGGGAAGAGGAGTCAGACTCAAAATCTCAGATGATAAGGAAGGTGTTTCTTTGGAGGAGGAGGAGGCGGCAGCAGAAGAACTGCAGCAGGCATCGCAGGGGGCTTGTGCTGCTCGACGTTCCTGTAATATTGTTCGTGGCTGGGGGGAGGAGGAGGGCTTACCTGACGTCATTGAGGAAGAGCAAGAGGAGATGGATAGTACGTCTGGATCCAACTTTGTGCAGATGGTGTCTTTCATGCTGTCCAACCTGTTGAGGGACCTGTTGTCACAGAGAAGAGAAGTCGCCTAAGTCACAAAAGTGTTCAGTACCTCACCTTTATCAAATTGAATGAGGCATGGATCCTGGAGGGCTACTGTCCACCCAAAGACTAAGTCGCTCCCCACACAGGACCTCTGCCCGCTGGCCACTTGACTGCCTTCTCTGCCACCACCAACAGGGTCCAGGACTCCAGGTGGATTCCTGAATTTTTAAGGCCGCTGCTAGCAGCGGCCGCTATAATAATTTTTCTGGTGCGTGTACATGCCTGCCTAATTTTTCTGGCTGCACTGCAGCTGCAACAACAAAACAAAAGGCATGTACATGTGCGAATTCTCCTTCGTGATCATTTCCTTGCCGCGGTGACGGGGCTTGCGTATCACAATGAAGCAATGACCGACGGCTATATGAGTGTCTCGGGGGAGAGGGGGGCACACCCAATATAATAAGGTCGTTGCTTCATTGTGGACAGACCAAATTTGATCAGCTGGACAGTCACTGGGCTTGATTCACAAAAGAGTGCTAACTGTTAGCACGGCCGTTTCCTCGCGAATTTTCGCATTGCGCGCGATCGCGAATTTTCACGTGAAAAAATAACATTTTCCCTGCACAAACGCGAATTCTTGTGCAAAACCGATATTGTTTTTGCATGAAAATTTGCGTTTGCGTGCGAAAACGTTATCGTTTTGCGTGAAAATTCACGATCGTTCGCAATGCGAAAATTCGCGCGAAAACAGCCGTGCTAACAGTTAGCGCTCTTTTGTGAATCAAGCCCCCTGTTGTTCTATCATTGAGCTACCACAGCCCGGCGACCATATGGGCTTGAAAACTGCCACGGCCTGCACTCTGGCCATGGTGCGCACCAGTCCAGCACGGCCGTCACAACACAAACAGCTGTTTGCGGTGCGCTACACAGTGAGTTTGGTGTGTCAGTGTAAAGCAGTACACTAATTACACTACCTGATTGATGTATACACATGCAAGATGTTTTAAAGCACTTTAGGCCTGCAATTTAGCATTCAATGTGATTTCTGCCCTTAAAACGCTGCTTTGCGTCCAATCCAGATTTTTCCCCGGGACTTTGGGCATGTATCCCACTCCGCCATGCCCCCCTACAGGTGTTAGACCCCTTGAAACATCTTGTCATCACTTTTGTGGCCAGCATAAATGTTCCTAGTTTTCAAAGCTCGCCTCCCCATTGAAGTCTATTGCGGTTCTCGGAAGTTCAAGCGAATCGAATGTTTGGCGAAGGTTCGCGAACCTAAAATCGGAGGTTCAGGCCATTTCTATAGGCAAACACTGACTTCTATAATAAAATATAATCTAGAAATGATTATTGTAAAAAAATAAGTCATTTTATTCATTGTTATTTCTAGTACAGTTCCTCTGTTCCTGCAGGAAAAACGCTTGGAATTCATCATCATCATCTGCAATTTGCAGTGTGATTTCGTGCTGCGGGAAATCGCTTGCACTTTCCCCAAGCGGCTCCCCTGTGTGAATGCTTCTTGCAACTGTCCCCCCCCCCCCCCCCTCTCCCCCCAAGCTTCCCCTTTTGAGTCAAAAATAAAATTGTAAGACCTTGTTTACATTATAAATCGCCAGCGCTATCGCAAGCCCTGAGCAATTGATTGAGAGTTTTTTAAGCACTTTTCCCTGTGCTTAGCGCTTAGAAAAGCGCTTTTCTAAGTGCTTTTGCAGAACGTCGAGAGCGATTCATTTTTTCACTGAGCTATTTCACCCGGAAATGAATAAATACAATGTATTTATTCATATAAGCGCTGGGGAAATCGATTTACAAAGCACTTTTTCAAGCACTGTGATTTCCCTATACCTTCCATTGAGCCAAAGTGCTCAGAAAATAGTACATGTAGCGTATTTGCGATTTCAATGAAATCGAAACACTTACACGTGAACACTCTCATAGAAAATCATTGCACTAGCGCTTTTGGGACGATTTCTAAAATCGCCAGTGCTCAAAGAAGCCCGCAACTGCTCATAAGGATTGATTCACTAAACAGTGATAACTCATATCACAGCCGTTTTCACGCAAATGTTCGTGCGCAATCACGAATTTTCATGCGGAAACAAGATTTTTTTTTTTTTTTTTGCGCAAAAAATGCGGCCGTTAATTTGCAAGAAAAATTGTGCTTTCGCGTGAAAATTCGCGATCACGCACAAACGTGAAAATGCGCACGAAAACAGCCGTGATATGAGTAATCAGGGTTTAGTGAATCAAGCCCATAGTGTGAATGAGCCCTTATTGCACATATTGTCGTATGACCTCAAGCAGCCTAGCTGAAGGTGTTGACAGCAGGCTCTTTGGGCTAGGCTTCTACTGCTCCTTCATCCTGTATCACTCAGCAATTGCAAGGGTCCTGGACACAGCTGGCTATGCGAGAAGATAGATTGCAGCTTGCAGCTATGGGGGTCTGTACTGCATAACATGACCAGTAGAGGAACCCCCGACCAGGAATATAAAGGAGAGCTGTAGAGAGAAGTATATGGAGACTGCCATAGTTATTTCCTTTTAAAGGGAACCAGAGATGAAGCACCCTCATGTATTTTACCATATATATCAGTGGGAACATTACAGAAAACACCTACCCTGCTCTCTGTTTCATTCTGCACTGCACAGCTTGTTTCTAATCAGCCCTGATAAAATCCCAGACTGAGCATTCAGTCTGGCTTTGCTCAGGAATATTTATAGCTCAGTCTGTGTTCTCTGTCTTTTCAAGTCCAAGCCTGCTTCCTGCTGGCTCTGCTCAGTAATCATTATAGCTGAGTCATAGCAAAGCCAGACTGAATGCTCAGTCAGGGATTTTATCTGGGCTGATTAGAAACAAGCTGTGCAGTGCAGAATGAAACAGAAAGAATGGTAGTTGTTTCCTCTAATGTTCCCACTGATATATATGGTAAAATACATTAGGGTGCTTTGTTTCTGGTTCAATTTAACCAGTTCCCATTCCAGGACATAGATCCACAATTGATAGCTGCTACCCACCAGTTGCCTGGCACTCAGCCCTGCTGATCCTCTGCCTCTAATAATTTTAGCCATAGCCCCTGAACAAGCATGCAGCACACCAGGTGTTTCTGACATTATTGTCAGATGTGATGAGATTAACTGCATGTTTATTTCGGTTGTTATTCAGGCTGGGTACACACTAGGCGGTGCGTGAAAGATTGCGTTTTGCTGCATATGCGTTTCTGCGTTTTTTTTGTCATAATGAAGTGCATTTTGTGTGCGTTTTTGCTTGAGTTTTACTGCTGAGTTTTACCTATGAATCGCTGTTTTTTTGCGTTTTGTATGAATTTCTGAAATGCATTTTATGCAATTTTTTGGGAATGTAGCCAGTATAAAAAGATCATTGCATCATTCTTGCATGACTTCATCAGGTCAACAGGAAGTGAAATACATCGTCAAACTTGGTTTAAAAAAACAAAACAAAAAGCATACAAAGACACATTGAAAACGCAATAAAAAAACCGCAAACATATGCGTTTTCTTATGCGGCCCATTGCCCTACATTATCTGCAATAACACTAGCGCTTCTGCCTAGTGTGCTCCTACCCTCAGAAACTACTGCAGCCACATAGACCAGCAGGGCAGCCAAGTAACTGGCATTACTTAAAGAAAACCTGAACTGAAAATTAAAAGTCAAAATAAGCATACACAAGTCATACTTACCTTCCATGTAGTCTACTCCTCAGTGTCTTTATCCTGTCCCGCGTCCTATTTGTTCACTGTGATCAAGGGAATTTTCCGTCCTCCATTTTGAAAAAGGCCAGTACCCATAACAGCTTTCTGGTCAGCACACAGTTAAACTGTAACATTGCCCACTTGAGCCATAGGGAAACATGGACATTACCTGGTACATCAGTTTTCCTCTCAGCTATAACTGACAGCAACTGATATTTTACTGACAGCAACTGATATATTTCAGATCTGACAAAATATTGTCAGAACTGGAAGGGATTATTGTCAGAAGAAAATGGTGAGCTTCTGAGCTGATGGCACGGTAACTATGCAATGTTCATTTGAAGTTACCTCATGTGTTTATTTTAAATATTTTTACTCAGTACAGGTTCTCTTTAAAGGACCTCTGTCTCGAAAATCTTAAAATTTAAAATACATGTAAACATATTCAAATAAGAAGTACTTTTCTTCCAGAGTAAAATGAGCCATACATTACTTTTTTTCCTATGTAGCTGTCACTTAAAGTAAGTAGTAGAAATCTGGCTGAACTGACAGGTTTTGGACTAGCCCATCTTCTCATGGGGGGGTTCTCAGGTTTTTTTAAATTTATTTTTAAAAGCACTTAGTGAATGGCAGTTGCTCCGTCCACCTGCCAAATAAGTGTGTAGCGAGCAGGGAGCCTGGCCAGCATCTATGTATAAATCTTTATCAGGGAATAACTTTAAAAAGAATAAAGGCCATGCTGAGAATTCCCCATGTAGAGATGGACTAACCCAAAACCTGTCGGTAATATAAAGTTTCTACTACCTACTATAAGTGACAGCAACATAGGAGAAAAGTAATTTACGGCTCATTTTACTCTGGGAGAAATGTACTTCTTATTTGTATGTGTTTTAAAATTTTAAGATTTTCGCGACAGTTCCACTTTAACCACTTGACGACCGCAGTGTTAAACTCTCCTAACGACTAGGCCCTTTTTTTTGCTGCACTGGGCTGTGCAGGCTTTTCAGCCTCCTGCACAGCCCAGCTAAGGAGCCCAGCGATCGGACTTGCCTCCTATTTTTGTCCCTGAAGGGACATGCCGCCAGAGGTGTCAGATCGCTGCTGCACTTGTTTTTTGGTTTTTTGCCTTATAGAGGCTCTCTTTGGCTCCGTCCCCCTCCCTCTCCTTCCTCCCTCCCCTTCGCCTACTTGATTGAACAGAACGGCGATCCGTCCTGTTCTCCGCCTCTCATAGGCATCAGCCTATGAGAGGACGGCGATCCTCGGCCAATCAGAGGCCGGGGATCGCCGATCTTGTACAGCGCTGCTGGAGACCGTGGCGCTGTACGAATGTAAACAAAAGGGATTTCTTTCCCATTTCATTTACACACAGCCTGTTAGCTGCGATCGACAACTAACAGGTTAATTACAGAGCTCCGCTCCGTGAACTGGCAGGGAACGATCACGCATGCGCGCGGCCGTTCCCTGGGTAAATGCAGCTCCAGGACTTGACGCCAATCGGCGTTAGGCGGTCCTGGGGCTGCTGCCGCGGTCACGCCCCTCAGCGTGACACGGTCGTTATGTAGTTAAAAGGAAATAAATATGGCAGCCTCCACTTTGTCCTCTTGTTGTCTTTAAAAAAAAAAAACGAACTCTCCGGCATGAGGTTATGTTGGGACTTCTGCACAGGGATAGCCCAGCTCTGATGTGTGCTTGTAGCGGGGCTGTAATGTCCTGTGATGGAAGATGTTGGAAGACTATTAGCAGTGTACCCCGGCTGGCATCTTACAGAGAGGGGTAGCCCAGTATTTTGTTACTCCAACTGTGGGAATCGCATACCACCCCCCATGTTTACTTTGGCTGTGTCACTGCGGTCATACATCACCGTGCCATTAATTAGCCAGTTTACGGCCCTGCTCAATTCAGATATTTAATTCTTACGTGAAGTTTTTTTTTTTTCTCTTTCCCCCATCCCCCTACACCCCTCCCTCCCCCCTTCCCCCCCACACACACACATACACACAACACACTTTTTTAAAGTTTGGGCATAAAATGAAAATATTGGACAGGCCTTAACAAAACTAATTACGGCGCAGATCAGCTGCGATATTTACATCTTGTAGGTCCAGACTGATTTAACACCCCTATAGACGTTCATTATTTATAATGCCGCGCTCATTTCCTCGGGCTTTAGAGTGCTCACGGCCCCGCGTTCGCCCTTCGCCAGATCCCCGGGCTCACAGATTGTGCGAGCGGGGGCTGAATGATGAATGCGCCGCAGAACGGTGTAAATAATAAGCCGGCGGTAAGAGGCCGCGGCCAGATTACTCCGGCGTAAAACAGGACCGAACGGATATTAATAATATTTAATGTTCCGGAGGTGACAAGTGATTTGTTGCCTCGGCTTCTTCTGCGCAGTTCACCAGCCTCTCCTCCCGGGAACGCCATCAGCTGTTCGGAAAATGAAGGCACGCTGGCACACGGCAGAGGGGGGAGGCAGCAATCAGCCACTAAAAAAATATTTTTACTTAACCTCTTTAGGACTGCAGCCTTTTTTTTCTGTTGTCCTTTCCCAATCACTGTGATTGGCTGACAGCGATTAGTAGGTTAGGAGCCAATGAAAACAGCTTCTGACCGATAGGAGAAAATCTCAGCTGTCACATGACAGCCAAATTCACTTCCTCCAAGAAGAGCGATCAGCTCGAGATCGCGGTAAGCCGTGGCATGGAATCTACTCCGCATCGGAAGTTAGAGAGCCGTAGATGTGGCGTAGATTCTACTTACCACCAGGGGTGTAACAATAGACCCTGCAAGGGATGCAGCTGCAGGGGGGTCCAGAAGCCACAGGAGGCCCGTCCTGAGAGACTGACAACTTAGAGCAAGGAGAGAAAAAACTTTCTGCTCTCTCACAATTGTTCTAATTTTTTAAAAACGCAGGTTTTGTTGCATAATCTTTAAAAACGCACATAATGAAAGTCAATGGAAACGCAATGGTATGTGTTTTCCATGGGTTTTTCTTTGTGTTTTTAGTAAAAAAAAAAAAAAAAAAAAAAGATGATGCATTTCCGCTTCCTGTTGTCTTCCTAGTGACTTGCATAAAACGCAAAAGAAAAACACATGAAAAATGCATATGCATTTTGTATTTGCAAACCGCAAATGCATTAAATTGCACGCAAACCGCTTGAAAAACGCATCTGTGGTAAAAGAACGGAAATGCAGTTCAAACGCACAAAACACTCATACAACATAAAACCTCTTACCTCAGAAAAGCTGTTAAGAAAGTACACCAGTATACCTATTCACCCCTGAAGGGTGCCTGTACTGTCCACTCCACGCACCCTCTTCACATGTAGGGTTGGTCGGGAATACCAATACCGATTACCCCCAATACTGAGTCTGCAGATTTCCAATGAGTCTTTTTTGGGAGGGTAATTTTTTGTATTCCCTGGTTGGCCAAACGCTTGAGAGCTGACTCTGCATTCTCTGATTATTCAAGTGCTTCCGAGTTCTGTGATCGGGCTCAAATGACTGAATTGAGGTCATGCAGCATTTCCACAGAAATCCAATTTCCGTTTTTTCATCTGAAAGGCAGAAATTTCAATTTCGTGAAATCCCAATGCGCATCCCTGTTCACGTGCGCACCCCCGCGGCTGTGTGTAGGAGCTTAAGGCAAAGGCATCCTGGGCATTATTGGTTAGAAACGTTTCCAAACTGTGCATGCTCACAACCTCCTAGCCGCAGCTGCTGTGCGCAGTCATTCAGGAGCGCGATGGAGGAGGATGCACAGAGGGAATTCAGCATGCTCCCCACACAGACTGAGTCAGAGCTTTGAACGGAGGGCATTGTTCCCAACTCAGAGTGGAGGCCAGAAAACTGAGGGACCACACAGTTTATGGGTGCACCAAAGAAACCCAAGACATGGCCACCTTGTCACTATTCAGTTCAGGTACCCTTTAACCTCTTGAGGACCACAGTGTTAAACCCTGCTAAAGACCAGGCCATTTTTTAAAAAAAAAATAGGCCCCTGCAGCTTTAAGGCCAAGCTGCAGGGCCGCACAACTCAGCACACAAGAGAGTCTTTATTTTTTTATTATTTTTTTACTATTTTTTTTTTCCTCAAACCCTTCCCTTCCCCCAGCCAGCCAGCCAATCCTGACGATCAGCTGTCATAGGCTTCTGCCTATGAGAGCTGATAGTTCTCTAGTGTCCCAGGGGGACAGCCTTGTGACACGGCTGTCCCCAGTACAGCACTGCTGCAGATCGTAGTGCAGTTCAAGGTAATTCTAACAGTCTGCAGAGCATCGATCGCCACTTGGAGACTGAAGGCGGAGCTTCAATCTGCCTACCAACAGGAAATGCGCGCGCAGCCTGCACGCGATCTCCTGCACTGTGATCCGAAAGGTCCTTACGCCGATCGGTGTTAGGCGGTCCTGGGGCTGCTGTCGCAGTCACGCCCATCGGCGTGACGCGGTCGGCAAGCAGTTAAAGCACACTTGAAGTGAGAAGAATATGGAGGCTGCCATATTTATTCCTATTAAACAATACCAGTTGCCTGGCAGACCTGCTGATCTATTTGGCTGTAGTAGTGTCTGAATCACACACTTGAAACAAGCATGACCTTTTCTGGGCCGCATAGTGGATCATGTAAGGGGACCGGGAATGAGGGACCTACAAGACTACGGTGGCTGAAAGAAGCCCCAGGTAAGTAAAAGGGAAACATTTCATTATGACTCGGGTATCCTTTATGGAAACAATCGATACTGCAATCATCAATGAATGGATCGATTGGGCCAACCAGTTTCCCTGTTTTCATGCAATGCCTTCTGAATAATCTGATCGAATTTTTTTTTTTTACAAGAAATTGTGCTGTTAATAGGCACTTTTACTGTTTCACAGGATCTGATGCTATGTATGCAGTAGGGATGCAGCTCACTGTTGCTGACTTTTTGGACCCAATAGGCAGCACCAATTTGCAGTGCAGCTGTCCCCATTGGGCGTCGCTTTTGTGGCAATGCATGTGGTATGCATAGATACAGGGCTGGGCCGAAGCAGAGGCGAGAGAGGCTCCAGCCTCAGGGGGCAGTGTAGGAGGGGCGCACAACTCACTCAGCTATCATTCCCTTATTGTGTTTGAAGCAAAGAGAAATAAGAAAAAGTGATACATGACAGTGACTGCAAGCCAGATAACTAGAGATGAAGGTGTTGGGGGTCCTGGGGCACCTCTTAGTCTAATAGCAATGTGTGAAGGCTGGAGTGGAGGGATGGGGGGTGCATTTTGGTGTCTCAGCCTTGGCTGCTGGATCAGCTTGTCCCGGCTCTGCATAGATATACAGCATATATATTGGTGGTGGAGGAGAGCTGTCTCTCTGCAGGGATTCTGCTCACACACCTGTCACTGTGCTGCCGGTGGAGGTGGCTTTCTGGCCATAACTCTCGATGAAAAATGCCACCAGTAATTCAGTCTTTACATAGCTCATAAAGTAAGCAAGGAGGAGTCAATTTAACTGTCACCAGCTATACAGCGACACCTTCTATAATGACGGCGGGACCATTCCACCTTCGCTGGATGACAGGCGGGATGAAATGTCCCTCCAGAGCTGTAGTGTTTACACAACTTCCCGACTGGTTTTAAACTTTTCAGAGAAACATCTTGCCTGGACTGGTGCCTTAAAAGCACGCCAAACATAAATTAAAGTGAAACTCCATTTTGGTTGGGGGAAAAAAAAACTCCATTCTGTATTGTATATTTCTAGGGTTAAAGCCTTTCTATGTGCAAATAATAATAATAATAATAATACAGCAGGGCTAGTGCTAGCTAATTCAGCACTGCTCTGTAAGGTCCATTTCACACTGGCGACTGTCGGTAGAGTGTTTAGTGTAGACAATGCTTATTTTGCAACCGAGCAGAAAAGTGTTTGGCATGATTCCTGTCATTCCAGATGTAATTTATCCGCTATAAGGACAATGCTGTCACATCCTGTTAAATTTGGGCGCAACTGCGCAACGGTTTTGGGCAAGTGCTGTGCCCAAATTTAACAGTATGCAGCGGCATTGCCCTATAAAGCGGATAAATTACATTAGTTACATACCGGTGCCCAAATCTCCTCACGGCTTAATTGCCGCAACCGGCAGACAGACGCCTGTGAAAAGCCCTTTATCACGCCTAAACTCAGTTTAGGCGTGATAAAATGAAACTCGCGTGAAAGCAATCGCGCGGCGCACGGTGCAGTGCGCGCGATGTGCCCATTAAACTCTATGGGCACTGCGCGCGCAAACCTTTGCGCGCGGGACTTTGCGCGTGATAAAGAGCACAAAACGGTGCTAACTCAGTGGTGCAAAGCTTATCACGCCTAAAGTCTTTTAGGCGTGATAACTGAGTTATCACCGCTTTGTGAATCAGGCCCATAATATTTAGCGGTAATAATTTACAGAATGGCATGTATAGTGATGAACTATGTATTGTATATGTTTGTACTAAGTTGGAGTTAGCCTTTAATGTTAAAAAAGAAGCAATTCTCAGTTCTGGGGGTCAAACAACTATGGGAATTCCCAGGCGGGCCTACTCACACACGAATCTGCTATTAAACCCAGCCGATATTGCTTATCTCAGCGGACAATCAGCCATTTCATTTGTGTTTTGTGCATTTTAATAGCCCAATGCAGATTCCTAGAATTATTTGCCTGAGGCCATATTCACCAGAAAATCATTCCCAGAAGCCCTTGCAGTTCCCCTCCCTCACCTCCCCGTCCGCGATACAGACCTCTCATTAGGCGAGCGCTCGCGGGTTACCTACGTGGAGACAACACTTACCATGGATTCCAGCTCGCTGGCCAACGAGTCTATTGAGTTTTTAACTCGACAAATAAAACGCTCTTGGCAGGCAGAAGACGCTGATCCGCTGCGCGCAGCGAGCCTGTTTATGTCTCGCAGCTGTTGCCCTATTTTGAGCTGTTACTTTTTATTTTGTTTTATTACATATGTAGAGAGCTTTAAATAAAACTGATAAAGCTTATGACTCGGGGCAGACGGGACGTAAAACACGTCTCAATTCTTTACCGCAAGCCCAGTCACAACAACCGCAGGGAATGCGGAGACGCAGCAGCTCACAAACGCGCTCGTGGAGAATTATTTGGATTATTATTTTTATTATGAATTTATATAGCTCTGACATCCGGCAATAATACATTTTTTTAGTTTGTTTATATATCAATCTGACCTGTCGTTGTCACTTAACTGCTTGCCGACCGCTCCACGCTGATTGTCGTTAACGCGACGGCAGCCCCAGGACCGCTCCACACTGATTGTCGTGAACATGGTGGCAGCTGAAGCCTATGACAACCGATCACGCTGACTGGCTGGCGGGAGGAGGGAGGGGACAATATAACATAAATTAAAAAATAGGCAAATTTATTTAAAACATAATAAAATAAATATTACAAAAAAAATAAACAACTGGGGAGCGATCAGACCCCACCAACAGAGAGCTCTGTTGGTGGGGAGAAAAGGGTAGGGGGAATCACTTGTGTGCTGAGTTGTGTGGTCCTGCAGCTAGAGCTGCAGTGGCCGTTTTAGTAATAAATATCCTGGTGGTCACTAGGGGGGTTTAACACCGCGGTCCTCAAGAGGTTAAAGTAGCACGGGCAGCCATACTATCAGCCAAAAGCATCCATCTGAAAATGGCGCCTGCGAATAATGGCGCACGGTGTTGCCGCTAATCCGTTTGCCGCTTATCGCTATTTAACGTTAAAGCCTTATTGTTATTTAACGTTAAAGCCTTATTGTTATTTACCGTTAACACACAGAACCCTCTCTGTACCTATCCCTAACCCCTAAACCCCCCCTGGTGGTGCCTAACCCTAAGACCCCCCTGGTGGTGCCTAACCCTAAGACCCCCCTGGTGGTGCCTAACCCTAAGACCCCCACTGGTGGTGCCTAACCCTAAGACCCCCCTGGTGGTGCCTAACCCTAAGACCCCCCTGGTTGGTGCCTAACCCTAAGACCCCTACTGGTGGTGCCTAACCCTAAGACCCCCCTGGTGGTGCCTAACCCTAAGACCCCCCTAGTGGTGCTTAACCCTAAGACCCCCCTGATGGTGCCTAACCCTAAGACCCCCCTGATGGTGCCTAACCCTAAGACCCCCCTGATGGTGCCTAACCCTAAGGGCCCGTTCACACTGCACGCGTTTCCAGCCGCGTTTTGGAAACGCGTGCAGGTGGCCAAAACGCACGACATCAGACATTGCATAGAGTGCAATGTCTGATGTTCACACAGCATGCGTTCCGGACCTGTGCGGTCCGGGAACGCATGCTGCACGCAGATTTTGCAAAAACGCGTGGCTGTCCCATTCACTTTTCAGTGATGGGATCAGCCACGCAACGCACACAAACGCGGATGGCCATGCGTTCGTACGCGTTGCGGTCCGCACGCGTTCCGCACGCATGGCCATCCGCATTTCTGATCTGAACGGGCCCTAAGACCCCCCTGATGGTGCCTAACCCTAAGACCCCCCTGATGGTGCCTAACCCTAAGACCCCCCTGGTGGTGCCTAACCCTAACCTTGACAGTGTTACATTAAATCTATTCCGTGTTTTGCAGTTAAATAACGTCTGCAGTTTGGCTTAAGTAGGGCGCTATTGACAAATAACGTTACTGTGCGCCACTATTGATAAATAACGTTACTGTGTGCCACTATTGATAAATAACGTTACTGTGTGCTGTTTTTCTTCTTTTTTCCCTGTGCGCCATTATTATGCAGTACTAACGATAAGTAGCGATAAGCGTATCTTTTTAATGCGGCGCCATTTTATGCATAGGCGCTGTGCGCCATTATTCACTGATCCCCCCCCCCCCCCCCCAAAAAAAAATGCCACATATAAAAGAAGATACTTGCTCTACTTGCATAACCTATGGATTGTACTGTCCACGTTTTCATTTCAGTGAATTTCATATAGTAAATTAAGAGAAAACTGCTTCAGGCATTTTCAATTTCGCCTGCTTCTAACTGGAGCCAATTTTGATGTCATTTCCGCTCTTTTTTCCTCCTACAAACAGCCCTGCCATATCTAGCTTGCTTTGTAAACACATGTGAGCGCAGCATAGATTGTATTTCAGCAGCTTCACACTGAACTCTGCCTTCAGCCTATCAGTGAGGATCAGGAATGTGGGAGGAGAGATAACAAGCTTCCCTCTGGTCGGCAAAAGTACCAAATAGAGCCAGGCTGACTGAGATAAGATTTATTACAGCAGAAACATTTATGATTGGAATGATTGCAATGCAGGGTCAGGTTGCAGACTGCATAATAAACACAGTTCAGTGGGTAAATGGAATTAGATTTTATGGCTGAGGAAAATTAGGAAATATTTGGTAATGGGTGGAAGCACGGGCCAGGCTTAAATTTTATCTGCAGATTGGGTGCCAATGTTACCGGTTGTTATAGCCATCTGTTTTTCAGTCTCAGAGCAATATCCTCACACAGGGGTAAAGGTTCATACACACACTAGATTAAACTCGGGCGTGGCGGCTGTGACACCTTTGCAAGTTACAAACACTTCCAGTCTCGTACCCCAATTACACAGCACCAGGGCTGGCGAAAATTCCTCTTGTATGCTGCCACAGTATTTCAACCACAGTGTCACTCACAAGCAGCCAGAGCTGACAATTAAACTTTCTCTGCTATGCCAGGCCAAAGTGCAGAGTTCAATAGAGAAGCCTTATCAGGACCTTCCTGGAAGCACAGCATCCCCTGCCAGGTTAAAGTGACAGCTCGTCAGTAGTGATGCTCGGATACCCCCAATCACAAATTCGAGTAAATCTGGCCACGGCAGTATCGAAATCCGGATACGCTGTGATCGTGATCCGAATTTGAATTGGAGCTTCGAATTCGACTTGCATTTAGTACATTGTTGATAGGACTCACGTGCACAGAAAAATCGTGTTCTGCCAGATTTCTTCTCTTCTGTAAGAGGGTTGGAACTTCTCCTCCCTCAGGCAGGGCATCAGTCTCTGCACTGGTCACAGAGCCCCACAGCATGATGGAACCACCATCATATGTTACTGTAGGTAGCAGGTGTTTTTCTTGGAATGCTGTGTTCTTTTTCCTCCATGCATAACACCCCAAATAACTAAATTTTATTTTCATCAGTCCACAGCACCTTATTCCAAAATGAAGCTGGCTTGTCCAAATGTGCTTTAGCATACCTCAAGCGGCTCTGTTTGTGCTGTGGGCGGAGAAAAGGCTTCCTCTGCGTCACTCTCGTATACAGCATCTCCTTGTGTTAAGTGCCCGGAATGGTTGAATGATGCACAGTGACTCCATCTGCAACAAGATGATGTTGTAGGTCTTTGGTGCTGGTCTGTGGGTTGACTCGGACTGTTCTCACCATTTGTCTATCCAAGATTTTCCATGGTCTGCCACTTCGAGCCTTAACTTGAACTGAGCCTGTGGTCTTTCATTTCCTCAATATGTTCTAGGTTTTTTTTTTGCTCAAGATGCAGATAAGCCTGCCTCTGTGTAATGTTTACAAACAACATGGCTGCTGTCATTGTTTCACAGGAAGAAAGAATCATATTCTATTAAAGCTGTTTGCAGCTAGATTTGTTGTGTAAAATATCTAAACTTTAGAAAAGATACATAGACAAGTTACTTGTTATAGTTACTTTTTCATCTCGGATCCGCTTTAATTGGCTTTAGACTAGAATGGACATATGGCTATGGTAGGGGTCAGATTGTGAACCCCCTCGGAGGGACAGTTACGTGACAAGGCTATATCTACTCTGTACCGCACTGCTGAAGATGTCGGCGCTATATAAATACTAAAAATAATAATGTAGCACTGCCCAATTAGTAATGCTTAGCCTAGGCTGTTTAGTTATGTGGTATTCTCACAGAGCATTCTAGGAAACCAGGTACTATATTTTCTGGCTTTGGAATTCTCAGAAAGAAACCTTCCGCAGTGAGGCACCTGCCAAGACGAAAGATGTTGTGACCTGTGATAAATTTTAGAATGTAAATCAGGGAGAGGAAAGATTTTAAAATGGGATTTTAAAAACTGACTACCGGTATATCCTCTATAAATAAGGTAAAAAATAAGCAATGTATTTAATACGCTATTTTCACTACAGTTAATATTGCAAAAATAGTGACTTTTCATGAAATTTAAATTTACACAATTATTTTTTTTTAAGTTAAATTAGATGTGCATGCCTTAAAGGATACTCGAAGTGACATGTGACATGATGAGATAGACATGTGTATGTACAGTAGAGTTGGGCCGAACCTCCGATTTTAGGTTCGCGAACCGGGTTCGCGAACTTTCGCGTAACGTTCGGTTCGCGTTAAAGTTCGCGAACCGCAATAGACTTCAATGGGGATGCGAACTTTGAAAAAAAAAAATTATGCTGGCCACAAAAGTGATGGAAAAGATGTTTCAAGGGGTCTAACACCTGGAGGGGGGCATGGCGGAGTGGGATACACGCCAAAAGTCCCCGGGAAAAATCTGGATTTGACGCAAAGCAGCGTTTTAAGGGCAGAAATCACATTGAATGCTAAATGACAGGCCTAAAGTGCTTTAAAACATCTTGCATGTGTATACATCAATCAGGTAGTGTAATTAAGGTACTGCTTCACACTGACACACCAAACTCACCGTGTAACGCACCGCAAACAGCTGTTTGTGTAGTGACGGCTGTGCTGGACTGGTGCGCACCATGGCGAGAGTGCAGGTTTTGGTGGCTTTACAGCCCATATGGTCGCCTGGCTGATGTAGCTGAATGACAGAACAGTGACTGCCAGGTCCACACGAAATTACATTTACACGACCTCGCGCAGACCTGCCGGGTGGCCTTCCTCTGGCTCTGGCACTACCTCTTCCTCTCCCTGTTTTGTCCATATCGGGTATGCACGGAGTGGTATATCACACTGCGTGCACTCACGTAGGTAGGTGGGTTCACTTAACTGCACAGGTATGCGCACTGATGCGGTGGGTTCACTGAACAGAACAGGTATACAGTGGCGGGTTCACAGAACAGGTATGCAGTGGCAGGTTCACTGAACAGAACAGGTATGCAGTGGCGGGTTCACTGAACAGTACAGGTATACAGTGGCGGGTTCACAGAACAGGTATGCAGTGGCAGGTCCACTGAACACAACAGGTATGCAGTGGCGGGTTCACTGAACACAACAGGTATGCAGTGGTGGGTTCACTGAACAGTACAGGTATGCAGTGGCGGGTTCACTGAACAGTACAGGTATACAGTGGCGGGTTCACTGAACACAAAAGGTATGCAGTGGCGGGTTCACTGAACAGAACCGGTATACAGTAGCGGCTCCACTGAACAGAACAGGTATGCAGTGGCGGGTTCACTGAACAGTACAGGTATACAGTGGCGGGTTCACAGAACAGGTATGCAGTGGCAGGTTCACTGAACAGAACAGGTATGCAGTGGCGGGTTCACTGAACAGGTATACAGTGGCGTGTTCACTGAACAGAACAGGTATGCAGTGGCGGGTTCACAGAACAGGTATGCAGTGGCAGGTTCACTGAACAGAACAGGTATGCAGTGGCGGGTTCACTGAACAGGTATACAGTGGCGGGTCCACTGAACAGAACAGGTATGCAGTGGCAGGTTCACTGAACAGGTATGCAGTGGCGGGTTCACTGAACAGGTATGCAGTGGTGGGTTCACTGAACAGGTATGCAGTGGCGGGTTCACTGAACAGGTATGCAGTGGCGGGTTCACTGAACAGGTATGCAGTGGCGGGTTCACTGAACAGGTATGCAGTGGCGGGTTCACTGAACAGGTATGCAGTGGCGGGTTCACTGAACAGGTATGCAGTGGTGGGTTCACAGTACAGGTATGCAGTGGTGGGTTCACAGAACAGGTATGCAGTGTTGGGTTCACTGAACAGGTATGCAGTGGTGGGTTCACAGTACAGGTATGCAGTGGTGGGTTCACTGAACAGGTATGCAGTGGCGGGTTCACTGAACAGGTATGCAGTGGCGGGTTCACTGAACAGGTATGCAGTGGCGGGTTCACTGAACAGGTATGCAGTGGCGGGTTCACTGAACAGGTATGCAGTGGTGGGTTCACAGTACAGGTATGCAGTGGTGGGTTCACAGTACAGGTATGCAGTGTTGGGTTCACTGAACAGGTATGCAGTGTTGGGTTCACTGAACAGGTATGCAGTGTTGGGTTCACTGAACAGGTATGCAGTGGTGGATTCACAGTACAGGTATGCAGTGGTGGGTTCACAGAACAGGTATGCAGTGTTGGGTTCACTGAACAGGTATGCAGTGGTGGGTTCACAGTACAGGTATGCAGTGGTGGGTTCACAGAACAGGTATGCAGCCAGGAGCAAGCTAAGCCTAACTAATCTTTCTCTATGAGAGACAGTCTGCAGCAGCTCGCCCTACTCTCACTAATGCAGGCACACGAGTGACCGTAATGGCCGCCGCTGCCTGCCTTATATAAGGGGGGTGGGGCTCCAGGGGCTAGTGTAGCCTAATTGGCTACACTGGGCCTGCTGACTGTGATGTAGAGGGTCAAAGTTGACCCTCCATGTGCATTATGGGGCGAACCGAACTTCCGCAAAGGTTCGCCTGCGGGACGCGAACGCGAACCACGGAAGTTCGCATGGAACCGTTCGCAGGCGAACCGTTCGGCCCAACTCTAATGTACAGTCCCTAGCACACAAATAACTATGCTGTGTTCCTTTTTTTTCTTTCTCTGCCTGAAAGAGTTAAATATCAGGCATGTAAGTGGCTGACTCAGTCCTGACTCAGACAGGAAGTGACTACAGTGTGATCCTCACTGATAAGAAATTCCCCTTTTTATCTCTTTTTTGCTCTCAGAAGCCATTTTCTGCTAGGAAATAGAGATGGCCCAAACGGTTCGACCGCATTGTTCTTGAGATCTTTTTTTTTTTTTGTGTGTGTGTATGTCCCACAGACACTTGCATATACAGCCCTGTCAGTTAGTCGCAGCTGGCCCTTGGCCCCTTGGTAATTCCTACTGTGCCACTGCCAGGCCCAGCACATTCAGTGACTACCTGTTCATGGTACCTGTGTGTGTGACAGTTGCACATTTGTAATACCAATCCCTGCATACAGGCCTGGATTTACATCACAGGAGCCTATAGGCACAGATGTCTTGGCACCTTAGATTTCGCCCTTCATGAACCTACAAATATCTGCCGAACCGCACCACAAGTGTGCTGGCTGGCCCAGCTGTCACTTCTCCCTTACTTCCCTTGCCCGCCATAGGTAGCTACAGCTGCCCCTTAGTATTAGGTAGCCAGAAGTGCGCTCAGTATTAAGTAGCTAGGAAACAAGTATTAGGTAGATAAAGGAACCTCAGTATTAAGTAGCTAGAGGTGCCCCTCTATCTGGTCAGTGGAATGCCGATAGCCAGGGGAGTAACCTCTCATTTACACTCTCATCATAGGGAAGGAGGAAGGGAGGCTCTAGGAGAGGGGAATGGGCTGCCTTTCCATCATCAGGAGCCTGTATTCATGTGCCTACAGTGCCTTATGGTAAATCCGGCCCTGCCTGCATACCTGCTCAGTGCACCTACCTACGTGACCGCACGCAGTGTTATATTATATAACAGTCACTGCACCTGTTCACGGTACCTGTGTGTGTGACAGCTGCACATTTGTAATACCAATCACTGCATACCTGTTCATGTTTACTGCACCTGCGTGGCAGAAGCATGCAGTGTTATATACCAGTCACTGCACCTGTTAATGGTACCTGTGTGTGTGACAGCTGCACATTGTATTAATACCAGTCACTGCATACCTGTTCAGTGCACCTGTGTGACCGCACACTGTTTTATATACCAGTCCGTGCATACCTGTTAACTGCACCTGTGTGACAGCTGCACATTGTATTGTAATACCAGTCACTGCATACCTTACACTGCACCTGTGTGACTGCACATTGTATTAGTCAAGTCAGTGCATACCTTTCACTTCATCCCCCCCCCCCAATATGGACAAAACAAGAGACAGAGCCAGAGGCAGGCCACTTGGAAGGCCTGTTTGAGGTCGCGCTGTCGTGATTTTGTGAGGCCCTCGTCGACCAAAGTACAGTGTTCAGAAGAAGGCACATGCCATCAACCCCCAATATTGTCAGGACGTAGTTGACTATTTAGCACAGAACACTTCATCTTCCTCAGGTTCCGCATGGAAGCGTGACATATCTTCCTCCTCCTGCTCTGATTCTGGCACCCCACTTAACACTCCGATGGCAGCCATCACCAAAGTGCCATCATCCCAGGGCTCAGCGGTGTGGACATTTTTTTGTGTGTCTGCCTCAGATGAGAGCAATGCCATCTGTACTCTCTGCCACCGAAAATTAAGCCGTGGAAAGACCAAGACCCGCGTAGGGACAACTACCTTACGAAGGCACATGATTACAAAGCACAAACTGCAATGGGATGACCACCTAAGGAAAAGCAGCACACAAAAGCAAAGCCACACACCGCAGTGTAAGATACCATCACACAATTATTTCTCAAAAAAGGCGATACCCAAACTGTACCGTCATGTTTAAAGCCAAGTGGTGTCATCTCTGGCACACAGCGTTGCGTCAAGGGTCCATCTGACCACGGATGCCTGGTCTGCAAAGCAGGGTCAGGCCTGCCTGAAGACTAAGTCAGCCCCCACAAACAGCATCTCTGTCTGCACGCCGTGTGACTGACTGCCCCAAGACTAAGTCGGTCCCCACACAGCATCTCTGCCTGTAGGCCGCTTGACTGCCTTCTCCGCCACCACCAACAGGGTCCAGGACTCCAGGTGGATTCCTGAATTTTAAAGGCCGTTGCTAGCAGCGGCCGTTATAATAATTTTTCGGATGCGTGTACATGCCTGCCTCATTTTTCTGGCTGCACTGCAGCTGCAACAACAAAACAAAAGGCATGTACTTGTGTCAATTCCCCTTCGTGATCATTACCTTGCCGCGGTGAAGGGGCTTGCGTATCACAATGAAGCAATGACCAGCTAAATGAGTGTGTTGGGGTTGGGGGGCACACCTGACCCAAGAAGATAATAAGGTTGTTGCTTCATTGTGGACAGACCAAATTCGATCAGCTGGACACTCAGTCACTGTTGTTCTGTCATTCAGCTACCTCAGCCCGACCATATGTGCTTGAAAACCGACATAGCCTGCACTCTGGCCATGGTGCGCACCAGTCCAGCACGGCTGTCACTACACAAATAGCTGTTTGCGGTGCGTTACACAGTGAGTTTACTCTGTCAGTGTGAAGCAGTACACTAATTACACTACCTGATTGATGTATACACATGCAAGATGTTTTAAAGCACCTTAGGCCTCCAGTTTAGCAATAAAATGTGATTTCTGCCCTTAAACCCTGCTGTGCGTAAAATCTGGATTTTTCCCCGGGACTTTTGGCGAATATCCCACTCCGCCATGCCCCCTCTCCAGGTGTTCGACCCCTTGAAACATCTATGTCATCACTTTTGTGGCCAGCATAAATGTTTCTAGTTTTCAAAGTTCGCCTCCCCATTGAAGTCTTCACGCGAACCAAACTTTTGCGGAAGTTCGCGTTCGAGGTTTTGCGAACCGAAAATCAGGGGTTCGAGCCATCTCTACTAGGAAAGTGTTTTGTAGTTGGAATTTCTTATCAGTGAGGGTCACACTGTAGTCACTTCCTGTCTGAGTCAGGACTGAGTCAGCCACTTACATATCTGATATTTGACTCTTTCAGGCAGAGAAATAAAAAAGGAACACAGCACAGTTATTTGTGTGCTAGGCATTGTACAATACACGTCTATCTCATCATCATGTCACATGTCACTTCGGGTATCCTTTAAAAGGAACTGTCTTTAAAAGCTGGCGCTACATTGTACTAGAATGAAAAACATGGCAGCAGAGGTCGCGACCTGCGGCAATAGCTTAGCCTTTGTTGACTCTGAGGACATTGTGTGTCAGAGAATCCTTACTGGTCAGCAAGTTTTGGGCCATAATGAGCTGCACCTTTTGGCTCGAGGGAGAATTAAACAAATAACGGAACATGGCACCATTCGATCTCCTACGAGTTGCCTACAGCCAGCGCATAACGGGCCAACTACGACAACACCGAACACTGCAAAAACCCAAAACTTAAAAAAATAAGAAAAAAAGGCAATATTCCAAACTGCCGTGAATTCTGATCCACTTTGTGCAATCTGCCTGTCAGAGAGTATCAGTTGAACAGTTCGCGTTCCAGAACGCTCATAATACCTAATAATAAATAAGCCCCGGGCTACTAATCACTCCGAAGAGTCTGGAATGGCTCGATGTTCCTTCCTCAAGCTTTCAAGAACAAGGCATGAGCGAATGGAATTTACTGTATATTCACTTATTACAATTCTGTGTTGGAAGCACATCGAACTGACCTGACTGCGTTGATGAGGTGGAATGCATTGGAGAGCTCGTTGGAAAATGTCATCATGGTGGACACCCGGTTTTGAAAAGGAAAAATAATAAAAACATATTTATGGCTTGGACTTGTTTGTATTTGTTTCTTTGTTCGCCTAAAGTAAGAGAACATGTTGGTCTCAGTTGTCCTCCTGATGCCTTTACAAAGAATAACCTATTTCACCCGCTTATTACCACTCCCAACCGCTGGCTCAGTGGGCTTAGATGGAAATGTTGGCCATTAAGTGAGGTGAATAAAGTCTTGATGGACGAAATCCTGGCCTGGAGAAAGGCGAGTTTTGTTTTGGAATTCACAAAATGCACAAGGATGGCATTTTTTGAAATCAGTGAACCTTAGCGGTAATTAAAGTATCATAAAGTATCATAAAAGTTCAGCTTTTTTGTTCATAAGGTCACTAAATGAAGGTTGACTTTAACGTCTCTTGTACAAACTGAGTGAAGAGCTCACCGAAGTCTCCACCATGAGACGGAGCTTATGGGTGAAATGCATTGATTCTACTTTGCCAAATTTTTTGTGAAAATGTATGGATCAGGTATGGTTCTGACCTAGTCCTGTATAATTTCTAAGAGCTCTTTCACACCAAAGCCCTTTTTCCGCGTTTTACCGCAAAGTCTATACTTTGCGTTAACCAAGGTAAAAGGAAAGTCCATAGACTTTCCTTTTACCTTTCACACCCGACGCTGCATTTCGATACGTTGCGGTTCGACGCGTCCCGGCGCATTTTATCGTCGGGAATCGCCGTTTCCCCTTCGGGTTAATTAACTACTACCGCCGCTCCTCAGCGTCGCAGCGGAGTTTTCCGACGACACGCTGCAACGCGTGCAGGAGCCGTTCTCCTGCACGCTTTCAGTGTGTAACTGGCCTAAAGGAGATACTTAAAGAGGAACTCCAGTGAAAATAATTTAATAAAAAAAAAGTGCTTCATTTTTACAATAATTATGTATAAATGATTTAGTCAGTGTTTGCTGATTGTAAAATCTTTCCTCTCCCAGATTCACATTCTGACATGTATTACATGGTGACATTGTTACTGTGGGCAAGTTATGTAGCTGTTTCTAGCTGCTCTGGCTGTTACAGACAGCTTTAAACAGCCATTTCCTGTCTGTGAACATTGTTACATTGTGGCAGTTTGCCCAGAGTACCGCGGTATTCAGAGCCTCTTGTGGGAGGGGTTTCAGCACAAAATTAGTCACACAGCGCCCCCTGATGGTCTGTTTGTAAAAATCATTCTATTTCTCATGTAAAAGGGGGTATCAGCTACTGATTGGGATAAAGTTCAATTCTTGGTTGGAGTTTCTCTTTAAAGTAAAACTGAAGCCACCTGAAAAAAGAGTTATACTCACCTATGAAGAGGGAATGCTCTGGATACCATAGAGCCTTGCCGGGCTTTTCTCTGTGCCCTCGGTCCACCCGCTGTCCCCCCCACCTGAACTAGTAAAATATTCCTTAGGTAGGCTGCTTCTAAGGAGCGTACACACTAGACTTTTTCAAGCTACGGGTCGTAAGACCCGCCCGTGGGGTGGTCATTCTGACGACAGTTGCACGTGAGTGCAAGCTGTCGTCAGACTAATAAGAGAGGTTTTAAGAGAGGTTTTGACTGATCTGCCTAGTGGATCAGTCAAAACCAGTCTTATCAGTCTTACGACAGGTTTTACTCACGTGCAAACTGTCGCCCGAACTGCGGGCGGGTCTGACGACCCGTAGCTTGAAAAAGTCCGGCGTGTGTACGCGCCTTTACACTTATGTGGCGCGGTGATCCCTTGGCAGAGGAGTGTGTTCATATGCATAGGCACGCCCCCCGCTAATTCACATACTTCCTGCTGGACAGGAAGTAGGCCATTGGGATTCCCGTCAGTGTTGTGCATGCGTGCCACACACCCCTCCACTGTTTACAGTTTACTGCATCGCCATAGACTTGCGTTACTGCATAATCTGTGTGGTAGGCACAGATCAAGCGGTAACACACTGTTAACTTTGCAACTTCACACCACGTCACATTAAAGGGAATCTGAAGTGAAAATAAACTTATGAGATAATGATTTGTATGTGTAGTACTGCTAAGAAATAAAACATTATTAGCACAGATCTGACTCTCAAATTGTTTCCAGTACAGGAAGTTAAGACATTTCAGTTGATATCTATGCAAAAGAGCTTCTCTGAGCTCTGTGACTTTATAACGTCCTGGACAGCACTGTCTTTTGAAGCACTTATCTCAACTGTCTCTCATTGTTTCTTCTTTGTTTATGGTTTTTCTGCAGAGTGAAGTTCAAAGGGTCACTAGCCTGCTCTGTGAAATCATTTAAAATGCTGAGTGCATTGTGGAAACTGCAATTATTAGAGAATGATGTTATAAAAAAAAGCTTTATACCTGAAAATAAAAATATGACACTATTTTCTTTGCAACTAATGTTCTAATAATTATCCGTACTACACAAACAATTCATTATATCATGATTTTTTTTTTCTCTTCAGTGTCACTTTAAGTATGAAAGTTTCCATAGACCTTTGTTCAATTAGCGGTCTCTTGCGTTAAAAAAGCTTAACGCAATTCCATAGTGTAAAAGGGGCCTTATGAAGTCCTTGTGAAGGCTTTGGAAACTACTACTGAAGACAAGTGGGTCTGTACTGCTCTCTGTACTGCGCTCACGTGGGGACTAAAGAGCTTCGGAAGCCTTCCTGGATCTCCCGAAGAAGCGGAACTTCAACAGGTGACATCGGTGAATGACCTAAAGACAAAGATTGTTCACCATCATGGTTCAGGGGAAGGATACAGAAAGCTGTCTCAGAAATTTCTGCTGTCTGTTTCCACAGTTAGAAACATATTGAGGAAATGGAAAACCACAGGCTAAGTTCAAGTTAAGGTTCAAAGTTGCAGACCTAGACAAATCTCGGATAAACATAAGTGACGGATGGCGAGAACAATCAGAGTCAACTCACAGACCAGCACCAAAGACCTACATCATCTTGCTGCAGATGGAGTCACTGTGCATCGTTCAACCATTCGGCGCACTTTACACAAGGAGATGCTGTATGCGAGAGTGATGCAGAGGATTGAGGAAGCATTTTCTCCACCCATAGCACAAACAGAGTCGCTTGAGGTATGCTAAAGCACATTTGGACATGCCAGCTTTATTTTGGAATAAGGTGCTGTGGACTGATTAAACTAAAATGGAGTTATTTGGGCATAACAAGGGGCATTATGCATGGAGGAAAAAGAACACAGCATTCCAAGAAAAAACACCTTCTACCTACAGTAAAATATGGTGGTGGTTCCATCATGCTGTGGGGCTGTGTGGCCAGTGCAGGGATTGGGAATCTTTTCAAAGTTGAGGGACGCATGAATTCCACTCAGTATCAGCAGATTCTGGAGACCAAAGTCCAGGAATCAGTGACAAAGCTGAACTTGTGCCAGGGCTGGATCTTCCAACAAGACAACAACCCTAAACACTGCTCAAAATCCACTAAAGCATTCATGCAGAGGAACAACTACAATAGTAGTACAGAGGCGCCAACAGGGTAAAAACAATATTTCTTTAAAATGGATAAAATGAAGTAGGCAGCGGTGGACTTACCCCTCCAAACAGAAACAAAAAATTGCTGTTTTAAGCAAAAATCAGTTTATTTACATACGCCGAACAAGGTGCAACGCGTTTCGCTGGTATATCCCACTTCCTCAGGCAATAAATAGGAGCATATCACCAATGCGGTCCATTACGTAGCCTAGCGCCTCTGTCGGAGGAGCAAGTACAACGTTCTGGAATGGCCATCTCAGTCCCCAGACCTGAATAGAATTGAAAATCTGTGGTGAGTTAGAGAGTTGTCCATGCTTGGAAGCCATCAAACCTGGATGAACTAGAGATGTTTTATAAAGAGGAATGGTCCAAAATACCTTCAACCAGAATCCAGACTCTCATTGTTCCAATACAGGAAGGTTCCCTACAGGAAGCATTTAGAGCAGCCTTTCTCAACCTTTTTACCTTGGAGGAACCCTGCAAATAACTTTTGGATCTCAAGGAACCCCTGCAAACAATCTTTTTGGGTGTGGCCATGCACCAGAATGAATGTGGGTGTAGTCATGGGTGAAGCCAAATTTACATGAACTTAACAGCAGTCTAAGCAGACATGCCCAGCAACATGTTGGATGAAGCCTCCCTCTCCGTTAATCATAAAAAAGCAACATATCACATAATTATGAAATGGAAGTAGGAGTACGATACCTGGCACTAGTGTTGGGCGAACAGTGTTCGCCACTGTTCGGGTTCTGCAGAACATCACCCTGTTCGGGTGATGTTCGAGTTCGGCCGAACACCTGACGGTGCTCGGCCAAACCGTTCGGCCATATGGCCGAACTAAGAGCGCATGGCCGAACGTTCCCCGAACGTTCGGCTAGCGCTGTGATTGGCCGAACGGGTCACGTGGTTCGGACCCGAACGCGCTCTGATTGGCCGAACGGTCACGTGGTTCGGGTAAATAAATACCCGAACCACGTCATATCTCCGCCATTTGTCTGTGGGTTTAGCTTTGGGTAGGCAGGCAGGGTAGTTCGCGCTCCAGCCACGCTAGCCAGGGTCCCCCCTGTCATTGTGTCACTGCTGGGAACAGTAGTACACCGCTTGCTCAGCCACACTATATAGCATTCTGTTTACTGCCACTCTGTGTACCTCGCTCAGCCACACTATATAGCATTCTGTTTACTGCCACTCTGTGTCTGCTGGGAATAGTAGTACACCGCTTGCTCAGCCACACTATATAGCATTCTGTTTACTGCCACTCTGTGTACCTCGCTCAGCCACACTATATAGCATTCTGTTTACTGCCACTCTGTGTCTGCTGGGAATAGTGGTACACCGCTCGCTCAGCCACACTATATAGCATTCTGTTCACTGTTCTGTGTCTGCTTGGAATAGTGGTACACCGCTCGCTCAGCCACACTATATAGCATTCTGTTTACTGTTCTGTGTCTGCTGGGAATAGTGGTACACCGCTCGCTCAGCCACACTATATAGCATTCTGTTTACTGTTCTGTGTCTGCTGGGAATAGTGGTACACCGCTCGCTCAGCCACACTATATAGCATTCTGTGCACTGTTCTGTGTCTGCTGGGAATAGTGGTACACCGCTCGCTCAGCCACACTATATAGCATTCTGTTCACTGTTCTGTGTCTGCTGGGAATAGTGGTACACCGCTCGCTCAGCCACACTATATAGCATTCTGTTTACTGTTCTGTGTCTGCTGGGAATAGTGGTACACCGCTCGCTCATCCACACTATATAGCATTCTGTTCACTGTTCTGTGTCTGCTGGGAATAGTGGTACACCGCCCGCTCAGCCACACTATATAGCATTCTGTTCACTGTTCTGTGTCTGCTGGGAATAGTGGTACACCGCTCGCTCAGCCACACTATATAGCATTCTGTTCACTGTTCTGTGTCTGCTGGGAACAGTAGTACACCGCTCGCTCAGCCAGAGTATATAGCATTGTGTTTACTGCCACTCTGTGTACACCGCTCAGCCAGACTATATACCATTGTTTACTGACACTCTGTGTACACCGCTCAGCCAGACTATATACCATTGTTTACTGACACTCTGTGTACACCGCTCAGCCAGACTATATACCATTGTTTACTGCCACTCTGATTCTGCTGGGAACAGTAGTACACCGCTCGCTCAGCCAGACTATATAGCATTGTGTTTACTGCCACTCTGTGTACACCGCTCAGCCAGACTATATACCATTGTTTACTGACACTCTGTGTACACCGCTCAGCCAGACTATATACCATTGTTTACTGAAACTCTGTGTACACCGCTCAGCCAGACTATATACCATTGTTTACTGCCACTCTGATTCTGCTGGGAACAGTAGTACACCGCTCGCTCAGCCAGACTATATACCATTGTTTACTGACACTATATAGCAGACTATATAGCATTGTGTGTACACCGCTCAGCCAGACTATATACCATTGTTTACTGACACTCTGTGTACACCGCTCAGCCAGACTATATACCATTGTTTACTGCCACTCTGATTCTGCTGGGAACAGTAGTACACCGCTCGCTCAGCCAGACTATATACCATTGTTTACTGACACTCTGTGTACACCGCTCAGCCAGACTATATACCATTGTTTACTGCCACTCTGATTCTGCTGGGAACAGTAGTACACCGCTCGCTCAGCCAGACTATATACCATTGTTTACTGACACTCTGTGTACACCGCTCAGCCAGACTATATACCATTGTTTACTGCCACTCTGATTCTGCTGGGAACAGTAGTACACCGCTCGCTCAGCCAGACTATATACCATTGTTTACTGACACTATATAGCAGACTATATAGCATTGTGTGTACACCGCTCAGCCAGACTATATACCATTGTTTACTGACACTCTGTGTACACCGCTCAGCCAGACTATATACCATTGTTTACTGCCACTCTGATTCTGCTGGGAACAGTAGTACACCGCTCGCTCAGCCAGACTATATACCATTGTTTACTGACACTCTGTGTACACCGCTCAGCCAGACTATATACCATTGTTTACTGCCACTCTGATTCTGCTGGGAACAGTAGTACACCGCTCGCTCAGCCAGACTATATAGCATTGTGTTTACTGCCACTCTGTGTACACCGCTCAGCCACACTATATAGCATTGCGTACTCTGCCAGTCAGTGTGTATATTGCTGGGATCAGTAATACTCCACTCACCGTCAACCACTATATGAGCTCACCATGAGTTCCCCAGAGACCTCCGCTGTGAGCAGCACTCCCAACAACAGCAACAGCCAACGCCCCACGCAAGCTATAACATCCACCCCAGCAGCCAGTGGTCAGCAGCAGCCCTCCCCGGAGGAGAACGTTGTGTCCATCAGTCCGTCGCCAGAGCGATTAATGAGGGCTGCCATTGAGGAGATGATGGGGCCTGATGTGGAGGAGGAGGTCTGGCTCAGGCCAGCATCCCAAGTTAATGTTGAGGACGATGAGGGGTCTGTGTCTGGGGATGTTGGGGTGGCAGAGGTGGTGGGTGGGTCAGACTCAGGAGAAGAGTTGTATGATGAGGATGATGATCGGGACCATCTGTATGTGCCTCAGAGTCCGACCCCGGAAAACATGTTGTATCGTGTGTTTAGGTACTAAAATCTGCGTTCCCTCCCAGTAGTGTTGGGCGAACAGTGTTTGCCACTGTTCGGGTTCTGCAGAACATCACCCTGTTCGGGGTGACTATATAGCAGACTATATAGCATTGTGTTTAATGCCACTCTGTGTACACGGCTCAGCCACACTATATAGCATTGTGTTTACTTCCACTCTGTGTCTGCTGGGAACAGTAGTACACCGCTCACCCGCCACTGTATAGCATTGTGCTCTGTGTCACTGCTGACAATAGTGGTACACCGCTCACCCACCACTGTATAGCATTTCTGTACTGCCACTGTACTGCTGCCAGTCAGCGTGTACTTTAAGGATAAGTGAAATGAGGAAGAAATCCGGTGAAAGAGGGAGGGGCAAGGGAAGAGGTGTTTCCCCTGACGGTTCACGTACAGGCCACAGGGGAGCACCCAAGAAAACCCACTCAATACTGCCCATGTTGTCCAGGACAACAACCCTCACAGATCCAAAAGAACAGGACCAGATAATTACTTGGATGACCTCTCAAGCGTCCAGCAGTGGGTTAAGCAGCACCAGCACATCACGCACGAGGTCCGAGTCCTCAGCCAGTTAAAGTCTGGGCTTTCTTTGAAGACTGCACTGAGGATGTTACCATGGCGATTTGCAAGGTGTGCAAGACCCGCCTGAGCAGGGGGAAAAGTATTAACAACCTCTCCACCACCAGCATGAGCCGCCACATTCTATCCAAACATCCCACTCTGTGGGCAAACGCGGCAGGACAGGGTACCACCAGCAACACTGCCTCCCTTGGGTTCACCAGACTCACCACCAGACCCGCCTCAGCAGCAGCAGTAGCCCAGCCATTGCGTGGTTCACAACATTCACAAACATCAGACGATGCTGACACTGTCACTTTCCGGACTAGTGCTCTTGAGGTCTCCCAGTGTTCATCAAACACAACAACCAACAGCCCTTCGGTGTGCAGCGCTACGGTTGAGTTGTCTGTCTCTGAGATGTTTGAGCACAAGAGGAAATTGCCAGCAAATGACCCCCGGGCCGTGGCAGTAACAGCCAGCCAGCATAGCCAAGCTTCTGGCCTGCGAAATGCTGCCATATCGAGTGGTGGAGACAAACAGCTTCAAGGGCATGATGTCAGTGGCCATCCCACGTTACGTTGTTCCCAGCCGCTACCACTTTGCGCGCTCTGCAGTGCCTGAGTTGCATGAGCACGTGGTCAGCTAAATAACCCGAAGCTTGAAGAATGCCGTTGCCTGCAAGGTTCACCTCACCACTGACACCTGGACGAGTGCGTTCGGCCAGGGTCGATACATCTCCCTTACCGCGCACTGGGTGAACCTTGTGGAGCCTGGCAGCGATTCCTCACCTGCTACGGCGCGGGTGTTGCCCACGCCGCAAACAGCTGGATAACAACAGCAGCACCTACCTCTCTGACTCCTTCTCCTCCAACGCATCTCAAAGCTGTACCTCATCCGGAAATGCTAACCCAGCACCAGCAGCAGTAGGATCGTGGAAGCAGTGCAGCACAGCTGTTGGCATGCGTCAGCAAGCGTTGCTGAAGCTGATCTGCCTTGGGGATAAGCAGCACACAGGGGAGGAAATTTGGAGGGGAATAAAGGAACAGACGGATTTGTGGCTGGCACCGCTGGACCTGAAACCGGGCATGAAGCTAGACACCTGGCACGAACTGGCAATGTACGCAATAGAGGTGCTGGCTTGCCCGGCAGCCAGCGTTATGTCGGAACGCTGTTTCAGTGCTGCCGGAGGCATCATCACAGATCGGCGTATCCGCCTCTCCACAGAAAATGCAGACCGTCTGACTCAAATTAAAATGAATCAATCCTGGATTGGAAACGACTACGCAACACTCCTGGACCCCAACCAAGTAACATGACCGATGAACATCTGGGATGGTTTAGCGTTTCCGGTCCCTGTTTATTGAACCTCTCATCTGTATTACATTTATGACTGCATGGCGGCAAAAAGCATTGCTGCTATATCCGCACGCTTTTTGTCCTCATGCAAGGCCTGGGTTGTTGTGTCTCACAAAGCGTGGCCTTCTCCTCCTGCGCCTCCTCCTGTTCCATCACGTGTGCTGCTGCTGCTGCTGCTGCTGCTGGGTTACCGTTGCCGGTCCCTGTTTATGGAACCTCTTATCTTTATTACATTTATGACTACATGGCGGTACAAAGCATGCTATCCGCACGCTTTTTGTCCTCATGCAAGGCCTGGGTTGTTGTGTCTCACAAAGCGTGGCCTTCTCCTCCTGCGCCTCCTCCTGTTCCATCACGTGTGCTGCTGCTGCTGCTGCTGGGTTACCGTTGCCGCGTGGTCCCTGTTTATGGAACCTCTTATCTTTATTACATTTATGACTACATGGCGGTACAAAGCATGCTATCCGCACGCTTTTTGTCCTCATGCAAGGCCTGGGTTGTTGTGTCTCACAAAGCGTGGCCTTCTCCTCCTGCGCCTCCTCCTGTTCCATCACGTGTGCTGCTGCTGCTGCTGCTGCTGCTGGGTTACCGTTGCCGCGTGGTCCCTGTTTATTGAACCTCTTATCTTTATTACATTTATGACTACATGGCGGTACAAAGCATGCTATCCGCACGCTTTTTGTCCTCATGCAAGGCCTGGGTTGTTGTGTCTCACAAAGCGTGGCCTTCTCCTCCTGCGCCTCCTCCTGTTCCATCACGTGTGCTGCTGCTGCTGCTGCTGCTGCTGCTGGGTTACCGTTGCCGGTCCCTGTTTATGGAACCTCTTATCTTTATTACATTTATGACTACATGGCGGTACAAAGCATGCTATCCGCACGCTTTTTGTCCTCATGCAAGGCCTGGGTTGTTGTGTCTCACAAAGCGTGGCCTTCTCCTCCTGCGCCTCCTCCTGTTCCATCACGTGTGCTGCTGCTGGGTTAGCGTTGCCGCGTGGTCCCTGTTTATTGAACCACTTATCTTTATTACATTTATGACTGCATGGTGGTACAAAGCATGCTATCCGCACGCTTCTTGTCCTCATGCAAGGCCTGGGTTGTTGTGTCTCAAAGCGTGGCCTTCTCCTCCTGCGCCACCCTCCTCCTGTTCCATCACGTGTGCTGCTGCTGGGTTAGCATTACCGGTCCCTTTTCCTGGAACCTCTTATATGTATTACATTTATGACTGCATGCCGACAAAAAGCATGTTACCTGTGCAAAGAAAACAGACATTTCCCGCATTTAAAAGACAGTTTTCCCTTTGAAACTTTAAAATCGATTTTCTCAAAAACTATAAGCTCTTTTTGCTAAATTTTTTTTTCCTCTTGTACCCACTCCCAAGGTGCACATACCCTGTAAATTTGGGGTATGTAGCATGTAAGGAGGCTTTACAAACCACAAAAGTTCGGGTCCCCATTGACTTCCATTATGTTCGGAGTTCGGGTCGAACACCCGAACATCGCGGCCATGTTCGGCCTGTTCGGCCCGAACCCGAACATCTAGATGTTCGCCCAACACTACCTGGCACCAAATGCAGCAGGACAGACACACCGGAGATGGGAATCGGAGCGTGCACGTCCAAAATGCAGTTGTAATCCAGTGTAGTAGAAAGCAAAGGAGGAGGCACCGCTTCTTTAAAATCCCTTTATTCCGGTGGGGGAGATAGCAGGTACATAGCAGTGGGGGTATCAGATGCCTGACAGCTGTTTCGCTGGTTTAAACCAGCTTCTTCAGAGACAGATTGTACAAAAGACATTGTTACTAACACTCCTTAAGTACATAAGTACAGGTTATTGCCACCTCCCACTTCCTTTCCATAGGTAAAGAACCTTATTGGACAAAGGACAACAGAGATCACCTCCATGCCTCTCTATAGGTAGTCTCCCGGCATACAGCCAATGGCTGTTGACAGCCGTGACTTACCCAGAGCGCTTGTCGTCATTGGCAACCACGTCGACTAATAAATCAGGAGTGGGCTGGAGCCTCAACCCGTCCCCTGTCCGGAAGACGAGTCTGTTTAACGCACGCTGGAGCGCATCCATTACGGAAAAACTTCCGTATTGGGCGGCGGAAGCCTACCTCATAGAGTAACATGGGAAGCTCTAGCCACTAGGCAAGCAGCGGGTCTCCCCGCATCCAAATCCCTCTCACTGGTCATTGGCTTTACCCACCCAGCCTAGGACACGCCTCCTGCCAAAAGTAAACACAGTTTGAGATCTTCATACCGGACAGTACTAAATACATTAAAAACAGTAAAGACAATTAAAAAATAGCTTTCGAATGGATACTAAATAGGAATAGCTAATTAGAACATGATAACAAGATGAAAGCACAGCCTGGTGGATGTTTCATTATTTTTCACCATAGAGTAAGCATCTTTACATGGGTCATAACTGGATACAACAAGGGGAATTCAGTATGGATTTAGGAAACAATGTAATTCGTTTCTGTCATTTAGACCTAAAGGACCACAGGCTTTTGTTAATGAAATAATTCTAGCCTCTTGTTGTAAAAGCATAATTTCACGGTTACCTCCTCTGCGAGGTGGAGGAACCGCCAAAATGCCCAAAAGTGGAGTTTACATGTTCCTGGAAACGGGTACATAGTGCTCTAGTTGTCTGTCCTATGTAAAAGGAACCACATCTACACAAGATGCAGTACACTACATGGTTAGATCTACAATGTAGAAAATCTTTAATGGTAAGTATAGTACCACCTAGCTGTACACTACGTCCTGGTTTAAATTGGTGACAATGGTTACAGTTACCACATCTGTGATTTCCAGTAGGGATGCATCTCTGCAACCAATTTGAGGACTTTGCTCTCCTGAATTCACTTCTGGTAACCGTGTCGCCAATCGTTTTCGCCCGTCGGAACGAAATTAGGGGTTTGGTCTGGGCATAAGTCCCAAGGAGAGAATCTCCCTGAAGAATATGCCAATGTCTTAATATGGCCGATCTAATTTGGTCGGCCATTGGAGTGTAATCGAACACGCATGTGAGAGGTTGACTGGCATTACATTCTTTTTGAGTGTTGTTTTGGGGTTTTTAACAGATTTGTTCTTTCCAGCTTGTCCGCCCGACGGAAGGCTCTGTTAAGTTCAATCATGCTATAACCCCGATTGGCCATACGTGCCGTTAATTCACAACTCTGTTGAAGGAAATCCTCCCTCCTGGAGTTATTCCTCTTGAGTCTCACGTATTGGCCATAGGGGATAGCCTTGATTGTATGTGTTGGATGATAACTGGTATTTGAGAGCAAAGCATTGGTCGCAATCGATTTTCTGTGGCCTTTTGATAAAATTTGGCCCTCTTTCACAAAGAGTTCCAGATCCAGAAACTGCAGTTTGTCACCTCCCAGCACCCCTGTAAACTGCATATTGAATTCAATATTATTAAGGAACCCTAAAAACTGGTCAAACTGAATGTCACTACCGTTCCAAATTAACAGGACATCATCCACGTAACGATACCAGCATCCTATGAGGGTTTTATAGGGTTTTTTTTCTGTCAGAACCACTCTACTCTCCCACCCCCAGAGGAATAAATTAGAAAATGTTGGTGCTAATGGGGTTCCCATGGCAACTCCTGAGTTTTGTTGATACCAGGTATCGTTGAATAGGGAGGCGGAAACAGTAAATTCGGGCGCCTGAGGCTAGTGGACAAATCGGGCGCCGCCATTCACTCCTATAATAAATATCGTTTAATGGGCGCCCGATAGGAAAAAAGGGCGCCGGAGAAAAATAACGTTTTAAAAGCGGCGCCCGGAGACTTAATGTTTTATTACTGTTTCTCATGATTACACATTATTTAATGATTTATACATTTTTAAATTTTATTTTTAAACGAAAAACAGTACAATATTTTTTTTCAAACATTATTTTTAAACGAAAAAACCAACAGGGGGGTCTTAGGTTTAGGCACCAACAGGGGGGTCTTAGGTTTAGGCACCAACAGGGGGTCTTAGGTTTAGGCACCAAAAGGGGGGTCTAGGGGTTAGGGGTAGGTACAGGGAGGGTTACTTAGTAATTTTTTTTTTAAACGTTATTATACGGTTCACTATTTAAACGAAAGATTAACGTTTTTACAATTGCCGATTTAATGCACATTATTTAATGAATTATAACTTTAAAAACCATTAATTTTAAACGAAAAACAGTACAATATTTTTTTAAACGTTATCCATTCTTATCGTTAAAAACCCGGCGCCCTTTTTTCCCAGCGCCCCTTTTTAACGTACGCTAGGGAGGCATTGTGAGAGATCACAAAAATATAGGCACTCACAAATAAATTTGACCCAAATTTCATCTTTGCCTTTTTCTTCCAGCAATTCGCCAACGATCCTGGTACCCGAACGTTGTGGGATCCTTGTATAGAGATTGACCACATCAATTGAAGCCAACCTAGCATGCTCCCCAAGGTTCACATCGTCCAGTCTGTTCAGGATGTCCAAGGTGTCAGCCAGGTGGGTGGTGACATGTTTCAGGAATGGCCTGAGTTTGAAGTCCAAAAATTTGGACAACGGTTCTGTAAGTGACCCCCTGGCTAACACAATCGGACGACCCGGCGGACAGAGTGGATCCTTGTGAACCTTGGGGAGAAAATACCAGACAGGCCTGGTAGGAAACTCTGGCAACAATCCCTTTCCCATTTTTTTGCTGATGAAACCACTTTTTACTCCTCACCTAAGTAAAAACTGCAGGGCGGTACTAAAGCGAGAGGTGGGATCCTGCTTTAATTTTATGTAAAAGTTATCAGGGCCTTCCAATTGTCTCAATGCTTCTTTCAGGTAGTATTCAGTTGGCATAATTACAAGGTTACCCCCCTTATCTGCTTTTTTCAGAACGATCTAATCGTTATTTTTCAACCAGTCTAAAGCTTTCCTCTCACTCTCAGTAATATTAGGTGTGTCTTTGGCATAGAATAGATGAGCGCTTGCATATCTGCCAGAACTCGACGGTTGAAAATGTCCACTGCAGAACCTGGTGTGGTAGCAAAGTCTTTCACTGATTTACATGGACGAAAGTTCTCTTTGTTAACTTCAAGAACAGTTCCTGAATTCAGGCCATTTTCACTCTCTTCCAGTAAAGCTTGTAGATTAAACAAGGCCTCCATATCTGTGGTGGTGTTGAGACTAGGGGCTATGTAGCCCAAGTTGCTAATAGTGGTGAATTTGTTCACTTTCATCTCAATAGGGTCTTGTGTAGACTCCTTTAAACGCCACATTGTAATATTCAATTTGCGTATAGTCTTATACCAATCAACCTCAAACCTGAAATAGTCAAACTTGGCAGTGACTGAGAAGTTAAGGCCCTTCTGCAAAACTGACATACAACCCTCAGGCAATTCGACAGCAGCCAGATTAATAACCTGTAGTTCACTTTCAGCCTTAACAGATAATTGGTCATCTATCTCCTTTTGCGATAGCCCCTCCCATATGTCCCCCTCCCCCATGACACTCTCCTTGTCCTGACACGTTTGGGGGCGGGTTCGTCGCCGTCCTCCCCTGCGGATTCTGTGTCTAAAGGGACCTCGGCACATTCTTGTTTTTTAATAATCGGTTTAGGACTAGGTTTGGGCTTTGGCTTTCTTTTTGGGCTACCCTCGTCTGGACTTGAATTGGAACCAGAATCGGTGGTCCAATAATCTTTAGGCTCTTTAGGATTTCTCCGTTTTTTTCTAGATCGCCTTATTGGTTGGCCCCAATCGAAGACCTTTCCTTCTTTGAAATCTTGTTGGTCTCTCCTGATTTTGCGTAACTTGCGTTCCTTGATCTCGTCCTGAATGGGGGTCAAACGATTCTCAATTTTATCTTCCAATTTTTGTAATTGGGCTCCAGATGATAATTTCCGGTATTCCTCCTTTTTAGTTGTAAGATCTTTCACTGTGTTATGATACTCCCGCTCAGTGCGTTTCAGGACAATCGCCTGGAGACGTAAAGAGTGGCCTATATGTTCCTCCTCCCACTCTGTGACAAACTCTTTATCAGTTCTATATTCACTGGCTTCTCTAAAATTCCTAAAGCCCCGAGAAGCTATCTTTTCATCATCATACCTCTTTAAGGAAGCTACTGTCCAAAAAAGTTTGGTTTCCTTTTCTGACAGCCGATTAATGTCTTGTTCAAGTACCTTTACCCCCACTGCTTTACTGGCTTGTGTACCACTTACTGGATCTGTGAAAAAGGTCATCCAGTCTGATCTTCCTGCTCTAAACTTCGTGGTGCTGGAGCTGGCTTCCGCTACAGCTTCCCCAATCTCTTGAGGGACCTCAGCATCTAGTTCAAGCATTTGTGCACAGTCAATAAACATCAATCATGAAATGGAAGTAGGAGTACGATACCTGGCACAAAATGCAGCAGGGCAGAAACACCGGAGATGGGAATCGGAGCGTGCACGTCCAAAATGCAGTTGTAATCCAGTGTAGTAGAAAGCAAAGGAGGAGGCACCGCTTCTTTAAAATCCCTTTATTCTGGTGGGGGAGATAGCAGGTACATAGCAGTGGGGGTATCAGATGCCTGACAGCTGTTTCGCTGGTTTAAACCAGCTTCTTCAGAGGCAGATTGTACAAAAGACATTGTTACAAACACTCCCTAAGTAGGTACAGGTTATTGCCACCTCCCACTTCCTTTCCATAGGTAAAGAACCTTATTGGACAAAGGACAACAGAGATCACCTCCATGCCTCTCTATAGGTAGTCTCCCGGCATACAGCCAATGGCTGTTGACAGCCGTGACTTACCCAGAGGGCTTGTCGTCATTGGCAACCACGTTGACCAATAAATCAGGAGTGGGCTGGAGCCTCAACCCGTCCCCTGTCCGGAAGACAACGAGTCTGTGTAACGCACGCTGGAGCGCATCCATTACGGAAAAACTTCCGTATTGGGCGGCGGAAGCCTACCTCATAGAGTCACATGGGAAGCTCTAGCCACTAGGCAAGCAGCGGGTCTCCCCGCATCCAAATCCCGCGACTCTCACTGGTCATTGGCTGTACCTGCTATCTCCCCCACCGGAATAAAGGGATTTTAAAGAAGCGGTGCCTCCTCCTTTGCTTTCTAATACACTGGATATCACATAATTAGGCAGTGTCACATAAAGTGAAAAAGAGACGAAGCACCCTCATGTATTTTACCATATATATCAGTGGGGACATTAGAGAAAACACCTACCATGCTTTCTGTTTCATTATTTACTGTTCAGATTGCTTCTTAGCAGCCCTGATAAAATCCCCGACTGAGCATTCAGTCTGGCTTTGTTCAGGTATCCTTATAGCTGAGTCTATCTTCTCTGTCTTTTTCAAGCCCAAGTCTGCCCACTTCTGGCTCTGCTCAGGAATCATTATAGCTGAGTCATTATAGCAAAGCCAGACTGAATGCTCAGTCGGGGATTTTATCTGGGCTGATAAGAAGAAATCTAAACAGTAAATAATGAAACAGAGAGCAGGGTAGGCGTTTTCTCTAATGTTCCCACTGATATATATATATATATATATATATATATATATATATATATATATATATATATATATATATATATATATATATTAAAATTACATGAGGATGCTTCGTCTCTGGTTCACTTTAACCATAACTAGGCAGAGTTACCTGGCATCTGTGCTGGCTGGTCTGGCTTTCTGCTGGGTGGGCTGACCTGCCGCCATAGTATTCCTTGACCTTCTAGTGGACCCCATCCCATGCTCCCACGGGACTCTCATTGAGGCACCACAACTCCCAGCATGCTCCCATAGAAGAACCACAGCTCCCTGCATGCCCCCATAAAGGCATCACAGCTCCCAGGATGGCACCACAGCACCCAGTATGCCCACATAGTGGCACCACAGCACCCAGCATAACCCTGATTGATGCACCACTACTCCCAGCATGCCCGCTATTGAGGCACCACAGCTGACTCTGCCTGCAGGACATCTGGGGCACCCCAGAATAGATCCGCGGCACGTGCCACTAATCTTTGGGACTAGCAACACCCCGGGTTTCCAAAGAGTTTTAAAGATGAATAATAACAGAATTGGGAGAATCAATGTAAACATATGGGGCTTGATTCACAAAGCGGTGCTTACAGTTAGCACGCTGGTGAAAAGCCCTTTATCACACCTAAACTTATATATAATAATATAAATAAGTTTAGGCATGATAAGTTTAAGCACCAACTGGGTTAGCACCGCAGTGCACAGCTGATCAAAAGTTTTGTGCTAGCAAAGTCTGGTGCACTTTGCAAAGAGTTTAATGGCGCTGCTTTGCGTGCGGGACTTTGCGCGCGATCTAAACTTATCTAAACTTATCACGCCTAAACTGGCTTTTCACCAGCGTGGTGCAATGGTTATCACGCCTAAAGTCTCTAACTGGGTTAGCACCGCTTTGTGAATCAAGCCCATGGTCTGTTCTATCACAGAAAGGTGGAGTTCTTCCGTCCAAGCCTTCGGCTCCCACAAAGTTTCCGTTGCCTTACTCTACTAAACGATATCACCGGCTGTCACTAACAATTTGCTTGTGTTTGCTGACTACAGAAGAGACAAGAACATGCAAGATCAAGCATCGCATACTATTAAGTAGTTCTAGCCTAACCACAAAGGTAAATATGTCTGATATTATTATGCCTGATCTGAAAGGGTTCTCACAAGTGACGCAACATCTGTGGTTACTTTATTTCCTCCCCAGCCCGAGATGTGATTGAGCATAATACTGCCGCTAATGCACCCACAGCTTCGAGGGGTGATGTCAGGGAGTGATGTCACTAATCATGTGACACCAACAGGTGCAGAAAATGCCTGGTGAGGAAAAAAAAAGAAATGGTTTTGTATGAAATAAGTGAAGACGCATGACATCATCTGTGGATTTGTTCTTGGGCTTTCTGGAAGGCATACAAATGTTCTGAGTTAGGTCATGAAGGCTTCCATTTCAGCCAGTCAGTCCAATTACAGACAAGTGCGTGCTGAAATGTCAGAGTCACAAAGGGTGCCACGGCTTCGAGATGGAAGATCTTCTGCTCCCCGTTACAGTTGCCTGGAGAATATGATAAGAGGTCACCCGGTGGTTGGATGGACTTTTCTACCGAGTCTCCGGATAGATTAAACCTTGAAAGTCTGAACTATCGAGAATTCCATCCAAAGGCTTCAGATTGCCATACTGCTTTGGTAAAACTTGTTTTCTGTTATACCATACATGTCAAAGTCAAGCCCGTGGGCCAAATCTGGCCCTCAGTGCCATCAAATTTGGCCCTCAAGGAGTTTTCCTACTTTGCATTAAGTTTGGCCCACGCTAGACCACCAGGGAAGCTATACTGGAGTTGAAGCCCTACAGCCACAGGGAACTCTATAGGGGATGTAGGGGGAAAGCACTAGACACCAGGGAATTGTATAGGGAAAGATTGGGGCTACTAGACACCAGGGAACTGTATAGGGGACGGTGGAGGCCTCTAGACACCAGGGAACTGTAGGGAGGGGGGGGGGGCATTAGACACATTAGATATTGATAAGGGAGGAAGGTGGCCAGTAGACATTGAGGTTGGCCCTCGACTTGGTCCCAGTGTACAGTTTTAGCCCACTTTGTATTTGAGTTTGACACACCTGTGTTAGGCAAAGAAAGATAAAGGGTAAGTCCAGTGGCATAACTACAATTCATAAGGCCTCCCAGCAAAACTTTAATGGGACCACTTGTATGGTCACAACCCTTTCCTTGACTCCCCTTGGGGTCCTTCACGCCTGGGAGCCCATCTCACAAGGGCCATAAAACAAGTGTGGCCCTCAGGATCGTCACGCCCATAACAAGTGTAGCCACAAAACACCTGATCTGAAGTATAGTCCTCTGTATCGGAGGAAGGGAAGGTTAGTAGTTGGGGGCCCCCCACAGCTCTGTGCCCCCCTGCAAGCGTAAGTGGGTAAGGCTACGTTCACAGTGGGCATTGTATTGTGTTCCCTGTAACAGCAGAAACACAACAGAATGGGAAAGGCACGCCGCACGTAATCCATGAGTTGCATTGCATACAGTGAAGCATGCAATCAAAGAAAGGTGTGCTTCTGTCACTGTTATAGCACACTTTGGGCTTGATTCACTAAACCGTGATCACTCAAATATCACACCTTATCAAAGATATCACACCTTATCAAAGTTAGCACGACTTATCAGAGTAGCATAGGGAGCACCACAAACGTATGCCTGCTGATTTGCAATGGCACTCGTCCTGCCCTGAGCCCCTGCGTTCGTAGCGCTTGCTATGCTACTCTGATAAGGCATGTTAACTTTGATAAGGTGTGATATCTTTGATAAGGTGTGATATTTGAGTCGTCATGGTTTAGTGAATCAAGCCCTTTGTACGGTAGCGCATGGCAAGCCGTTAAAGTGTACCAGAGACAAAATACAATAAAAGTTTTATACTTACCTAGTGCTTTCTCCAGCCCCCTCTCCGCCACGATCGCTCTGCTCGCCATCTTCCTCCGCCTCCTTGCTTTCTCGGCAGAAGTCCCGTTAGCTCGGCAAGTCAGGGCCTGTCAGCACAGGTGCAGTTCATCCGCGCCTGGACCACGTCTCGCCCCCCTGCTGGGAGCATTCTGTGCCTGCGCAGTAGAAGCATTTCAACTATAAGCTATATGCATAGCTCCCTACTGTCCCTCTTTTGGAGGGACAGTCCCTCTTTGGGAGCCCTGTCCCTCTGTCCATCTTTCCTCCTCATTAGTCCCTCTTTCAGGACTTTGTCCCTCTTTCTATGTAAATATATATATTTCTCCACTAAAAAATGTGTTTGACTCTAAACTTTATTCCCATCCTTAAAATGGATATATTACTAATTTTAAAATGTTAAAATGAAGGAAAATGAACCAGGATAGAAAGGACCAGTGTGGTTTGCATTATAAAACAACATATTTTTCTTATGAAATCTTTATGGTATGCGTGACTAGGGGTGTGATGGGGCGTGATCAGGAGTGTGGCAGGGGTGTGGCTTAAGTGTCCCTCTTTCTCATCTCAAAAAGTTGGGTGGTATGTATATGGGGAACACATCTGCTCTCCTGAACAGCACAAAAGCGTGGTCTGCTTACCGCAACGGATTCAACGCACCACTGTGAACCTAGCCTAAAATGTATGTAAGGTATGGGGGCGGGGCAGAATATTATTTAGCCTGCAGGGACTTATGTTAGGGTAGAGTTGGATAGTAGTGTTTGTATCACTCTCAGAAGCTATTTTCTGCTAGGAAAGTGTTTTATAGTTGTAATTTCTTATCAGTGAGGGTCACACCGTAGTCTGACTCAGACAGGAACTGCCACTTACATACCTGACAGGAACACAGCATAGATATTAGTGTGCTAGGCACTGTACATACACGTGTCTATCTCATCATGTCACATGTCACCTTGGGTATCTTTTAATAAGCTGCTAATGGTTTTGAGCTGATACAATTTTTTTTAGTTTTGTGCAGCTTAGACTTACTCACAGGGCCAGCGCTTCCATTGTGGGAAAGAGGGCAGTTGCCCTAGGCCCCCCCCACCAGGCCCCACATCTGTCCTAACAGAAGGCACACTAAAAAATAACTCAGCTCCTCCAGTCGGGTAGGGAGGTGCTGGGTCATATGGTGAAAACCCACTAATGGCAGTGGTGTGTTGAGTTGGTCCAGGTGGACAGGTGCCATGACAGCACCATGCATGGGAGTAGGTGGAAGGGCAGGGGGCCAGTTCTGGAAGACAGCAGTGGCCAAAAGCTGCATGCTGCCCTTCCGAGAGGGGTCAAGGCAATACGAGAGGCGATTGGTGGATGGAGCCCCCCTTTCCCGTAGTGAAGTGCAGCAGCCGACTCTAGGGGGCTGACGTTGCTAGGGGGGAGGGCCACCAGGGTACCTTTGCCTCAGGGCCCCCCTGCTGGTTACACCGGCCCTGCTTCATGTTCATTCCTTGTCAGTTTGATAAAGATATCTGTTTAACAGGTCTGGCTTCCATTTTCCCTGATAATTAAGGATGCAAATTCTTCTGAAATTATGCAAATTTTTACGGAAATGTATAAAGTTTAAATTGATTGGTCCATTTTCAACTTGCACACACATTTGCATGCAATTTGCATAAATTTGCATCAACTTCGGATGAATTTGCATATCTGTGATCATCCCTACTGAGGATTCATCAAATACAAAATAAAATACTGCATGATTCTTTAAGATACCAAATGAAATAAAAAAAATATATATTTATATTTGAATCTGTCCTGATTGAAGTTGTTTGGTAATTTGCAGAATGTAAATTCCACGTGTGTGAAAATAAATAAATCCATAAATACATTTACGCCATGAGGAAATTTACCTTAGTCTTAGTGAATTAAAGAGAACCCGAGGTGTGTTTAAAGAATGTTATCTGCATACAGAGGCTGGATCTGCCTATACAGCCCAGCCTCTGTTGCTATCCCAAACCCCACTAAGGTCCCCCTGCACTCTGCAATCCCTCATAAATCACAGCCGTGCTGTGAGGCTGTGTTTACATCTGTAGTGTCAGTCTCAGCTGCTCCCCGCCTCCTGCATAGCTCCGGTCCCTGCCCCCGTCCCTTCCCTCCAATCAGCAGGGAAGGAAGGGATGCAGGCGGGGACTGGAGTTCTGCAGGAGGCGGGGAGAGCAGCAGACTGACACTATAGAGATAAACACAGCCCGCTCTGACAAGCTGTTTGTCAGCAGCGTGGCTGTGATTTATGAGGGATTGCAGAGTGCAGGGGGACCTTAGTGGGGTTTGGGATAGCAACAGAGGCTGGGCTGTATAGGCAGATCCAGCCTCTGTATGCAGATAATATTCTTCAAACCCACCTCGGGCTCTCTTTAAAGAGGAACTCCAGTGAAAATAATGTAATAAAAAAAAAGTGCTTCATTTTTGCAATATTTATGTATAAATGATTTAGTCAGTGTCTGCCCATTGTAAAATCTTTCCTCTACCTGATTTACATTCTGACATTTTACACATGGTGATATTTTTACTGTTGGCAGGTGATGTAGCTGCTGCATGCTTTTTTGGCAGTTGGAAACAGCTGTAAACAGTTATTTCCCACAATGCAACAAGGTTCACAGACAGGAAACTGCCAGGAGTACCACGGTCCTCAGAGTTTCTTGTGGGAGGGGTTTCACCACAATATCAGTCATACAGCGCCCCCTGATGGTCTGTTTGTGAAAAGGAATAGATTTCTCATGTAAAAGGGGGTATCAGCTACTGATTGGGATAAAGTTCAATACTTGGTCGGAGTTTCTCTTTAAACCCATCGTTTTTTTTGCTTACAAAACAGTTGCTGAGTTCAGCTATACTTTGACTGCATCTTGACCGCTTAGCCAAAAATCTTCACCTCAAGTGCAAATTTAATTCTATCTTCAGTCATAATAACAATTATACTATCACGCCAGTAAGTTGCACAAGTCTTGTACGCCAGAACAAATCTATGCTGTAATAAATCAATGTTGAAAATTCTAAGGCCAAAATCAATGCCAAGCAGCTGAAACTACCAGCGCTGGTCTTATTTTATTTTTATTATACTCCAGAATCAGCATCTTACGTTTCGAGAAACTGGAAGGGACAGGCGAGAAAGAGAAGGATTAACAAGAGTTTTGAATGTGACGTTTTGGCCTGGTGTATATTTGCGGGCTACTATGATGTAACCTGCTATTAATAACACATTGTGTGGCCTTTTTAAGTCACCTCCTCCATCCCCCAACCTCTACCCCCCTGCAGAGTCATAAATCCACAAAATATAAACAAGTTTCTGCCCCTCCCACCCCCCTTTGGCAGCTCCAACAATACTGTTCCAACGTCGGTGTCCGTTATCAGCTGACGCGCGGCTCTCCTTCTCACACCTCGATGGAAACTCCAGATTATTCGTTTATAAATGTGTTTACAGATTGGACTTTTATTTTACGAGAAATTTTCAACGCAATAACGACAGGCCTCACAGGTTTCCTTCGCTGATATATTTAAAGAGTGCCATGTCCCCGTGGGTGGACTTAAGCGAGGCCCGCGAGTTCCAAGAAACTGACAAGCCTGGTGAGTATTGGCAAGTTCTTCCCGCTGGCTCAACATGTCCCCATACTCAAGATTTAGTAATGTTATTGTAAAGTGAAGGCCACACCTCACGTGGAGTTGAGTTAATTCCCTGATTGTACAGAGTTCATTATCTAATGCGATGCCTTAAGTGCTTATAGATTGTCCAGGCTGAGAAAACAAACTCACCCAGCTGCAAAGGAACTACATACGTAAAAAGCGAGTCCTATCTATCTATCTATCTATCTATCTATCTATCTATCTATCTATCTATCTATCTATCTATCTATCTATCTATCTATCTATTGTATGTGTACAGTGGTGTAACTGACAAATCATGAGTCCCATATCCAGTACTGCTTCTATCTACAATGGGACTGCTGCCCCAAATCACCTCTCACCACTTCCTGCAATGCCACCCACTGTACTGTACAGTGGACGTCTTTACAGGAAGTGACGAAAGCTGGAATGCAGAAGGAGGCGAGTCATCGCTTACCCGTCGGCTGCCTACTTATACACTGACTGCGGTAATAGCAGGAGGGGGAAAGCGGACTGGGGGACCCAGGTGATGGGGGTGTTTGACCTTCCTCCCCACCACTGTACCCACTGCCCCCCTTCCTCCCTGCTACCCCCTCCAGGCGACCTATACTGGAGGCAATTATACTACCTATGGAGGGGGGCGGGTGGCATCTTCACAAGTTTGCCTCAGGCATCAAAAAGTCTAGAACTTGCTCTGACCACCGTGCACCTGATCGATCAAGTCGGCCCTACATCTTGCAGCATGGCCAACTGATACATGCGACCAGTTTTGACCCAAAAATTGGCTGCATAATCGATCGGACATGCTCTTGCCAGCTCCAATTTTCATCCGATTTGATAATAATTATCGACTTGGATGGCCGATCGTCCGTTAAGTGGCTTGATGGACACCTTTAAAGTTTAAAAAAGTATTTATCAAAAGCACAAAACAACCTGCACAGAATGAGAGTGACTAATTAAACCATTATGAGTGATGAATTTGGGAACAATAGATCATTGTAATGGTGTTTGGATTGAGTCATTGATGGATGCACACTCAGAAACTTCAGCCCCACGTACGGCAGAAAAAAAAAAAGAATAATAATTTTATCAGCAAGAAATTGCCCGCAGTCCTCCAAAGCCTGCCTGAGTGTCTAGCCTGTTCCTCCACCCTGGCCGCTAAGTGCCAGGTGATTGTATTTGCTAAAATATCAAACATCGAGAGACTTAATAGTAAAGTAAGCATGTAAGTTCTTCAAATATTTATGAATAACTGTCATAAAGCTTTTAAAACGTTGAAGTGTCATTTCCAAAGCTTTTTAGGCTCGGCCGATAGGAACGAGTCAGTTTCTTTTCTAACCTTCTGCTACATGATGTAATTTCATCCCGTAAAAAGGCCGAAACCACACCGAACACAAATGTTCTCTCTTAATGGCAAAACAAAACACTCAGGAACGGGGCTGTGAGTTCCTTGCAAGATCCCCAAAGAGTTATTATTATTATTTTCTTTCTTTTTGTTCTTCCACACTTCCAAATGTCACAAAGCGCTTAAGAGTCGAAAGCAGGATTCTTGGATATGTACTCTTAAATCAGCATGTCCGCCAAAGTCCGCACCAATGCCAGATGCCAAGTTGTGTGTTTTGGCTTAAGTCTATTTGGGCAGCAGTTTGTTGAACGTAACTAGAGAAAGCTACAAGCTCAGATAGAAGACCTCACAAGGGTCATTTGATAGATGTTCAAGCACAAGTGTTATGCTGTGGCGCCACTGTGAACATCACCTTATTTCCGATAGCTGTTTTGCCATAAGGTGGTAGGTTGACTAAACTCTGCTTGTAGTCAAGGATGGATTCTCATTTTCTTTTCCTCTAGAACTCTTCTTGCGACAGCTTGTATCTTCAGCTCCCCTTTTCTGTGTACCATAGGCTCCCATATTCCATAGTGGCTTCTATGGGGTCAAGGAGACCCAATTTGTCTTGACATTGTTTCCTGCCGTTCTCATATATGGGTAAGGGTATTATTATTTCTAGTGTAGGTGGCAACCGTATGTTGTCAGGAGAAAGAGTTGATTAAACTTCTCTATGTGCATATGATGCGTAGAGATGGCCCGAACTGTTCGCTGGCGAGCAGTATTCTGTGAACATCAGCTGTTTGCATTCACAGCAAACTGCAAACATTTGGCGTGTTCGAATCGCTCCCTATACATAATCATTGAGCTAAACTTTGACCCCTTACCTCACAGTCAGCAGACACATGGCAGCCAATCAGCTAGCACGCCCTCCTGGATCCCCCACCCTCCTGTCAAAAAGCAGTTGCGGTGGCCATATTAGATTAATTCTCTGCTGGCTGCTGACTGTTAGTGAGAGCAGGGTCAGACTTGCTGCAGATTGGTATGGAAAGCATTAGCTAGGCCTGTGTTCTTGTTCCTAACTTTCTGTGAAAGAACCCCAAACAGCCCTTTTGAGGGCTAGCACATCAGTCTCTTGTGATTTTTTTTTTTGTGTGTGTGGGTGACACTCCACAGCCCACTGACACCCAGAGCTGTGTGCACACTACTGCTGTTGCCTCATTAAGTTGCACACACGGTACCACTCTAGTGCACTGTTATCTCACTGTATTCTGATAGTACTATTGCATTTCTCTGTGTGAGACACTCCACAGCCCACTGACACCCAGAACTGTGCATAATGTGATTCCTGCCCTTTAGGGATTAAAACCAGACTTTGCATCAACTCTGTAATTTTGGTGGGACTTTTGGCATGGATCCCCCTCCGGCATGCCACAGTCCAGGTGTTGGACCCCTTGAAACAACCTTTTCACCACTTTTGTGGGCAGAAACAGTCTTTGTAGGTTTTAAAATTTGCCTGCCCATTGAAGTCTATGGTGGTTCGCCAGATCCGCCTGTTCACGAACATTTGCGGAAGTTCACGTTTGCCGTTCATGAACAGAGGTTTCTATGTTCTCGACATCTATAATGATGCATTCATCAAACATTGATATGTCATAGGGTAAAGGAGGGAGCAGTTGCCACAAGTGGATTCCAATGGCTTTCTAGGCCACGATGACTTGCTTGGGTTTTGAAAAAAAATGGTGATGCCACTGGGTGGAGTCTACCACTGAACATATCCATTGCATGCCACAGAGTTGGTTGAGACCCACCTGTGGATAGAGTGAAGAAGACTTAATAACTTAAACTAATACAAACACTTGATTTTATTTTGTCCAAATCAGTTGTTGTTTGCTTCAGGTGGCAATTTTTTATTTACTGGAAGTCTGTTCCAGTCTATAGAGGAGAAACAGGGAGGACAAGGAACTTCAGTAGAAGACCCAGCAAGCACAGTCGTGGATGGTTGACAGTGTTCAACATGATGGACCAATAGTGACCTCTTGATTATGTCATGGGATACCTGTACACACTCTAGAGATATTATCCTTATTTACTGGCAGAAAAGATTTCAAGAGCTAAATTGTATGAAACCTTTAGGCTGGTTTCACAGTGGGACGTTAAAGTCCCACGTTACAGCAGCCAGTAACGCAGCCTAACTCCCAGCACTGTAAAATCAATGTGCTATTCACAGTGCCCACGTTGCGTTACATAGTAACGCAGCACGTTTAAACAAAGTGCTGCATGCTGTACGTTATACTGGGCTAAGCCACGTTAGACTGTTTGCACATGCTCAGTAATGTTGGAGGAAGAGGTCTCCCCTCCTTCCTCTGCTGCCAGCCACATGGCTAATTAATATTCACTGCACTGTGGTGACTCATGGTGGGACTGTAGTGTTGTCTGGATCATGAACCAATCGGTCATTTGATTTGGATCTTTTTTGTGAGTCGAATCATCCGGATCATTACAATGAAAGATTCGGTTCACAGTGGATGTTTGTGTGGAAGAAAGAGGAACATACAGAATGTACAGTGCAGGGAAAGTCCTGTCCTGCTAGTCACTTCACCCCCAGTCTGCTTCCCTAGTAAAATGATTCAAATCATTTGGTTCAACGATCCGGATCTTTTCAATAATCCGATTCAAATGATCCGAATTCTTAAAAAGATCCGGACTTCCTATCACTAACCTGGAGCGGCTGCTTTGAGAGCGACATAACGCGGCTCAATCTGACGTCCAACTTCAACACCACCATGCGCTGCGTTAGGGGCACGTTATGCGACCTTAACGTCCCCTAAAACACAACGTCTTGCTGGGAAAGATTGTCCATTTATATTTCAACTTAGGCCTCCCTCACTAATCATGGCGAGGTTCTACGGTGGTGCCTCTGAAGGAAAAATGGTTTTTAAACTGTCATTGTTCTTGGTTTAAAACCAGTTTTCCTTTGTATTTTTAAAATCCACTTTCTCATAAACTTCAAGGTGTTTTTTTGACTTGTACAAATTATTCTACTTAACATATGTAGCAATTTTGACATCAATAGCATGTGGCTTTGCTATTCACCGCTAAATTTGGCACAAAATTAGGTGAAAGTTCCGAAGGATTACGCAAAATCAACTGAATTTACAAATCGTTATTACCGGTGATTGTGAAAAATGTACACAGAATTCTGCGTAATTGTGATTAGCTGATTACAGCCATCACTAGTCAGGTCCCCTCCAGATCAGATCACTGAGCAATTGTGATAATTGTAGTGTGCTAATTAAAATTTCGTTAAGTTTTTGCATAATTTTTGTAATGACGATCGTAATGTAAATATTGTAATCAGGGGCGTAGCAATAGGGGTTGCAGAGGTAGCGACCGCATCGGGGCCCTTGGGCCAGAGGGGCCCCGAAGGGCCCTCCCCCAACTACAGTATTAGCTCTCTATTGGTCCTGTGCCCATAATAATGACTTCTATAGATACTTTGAATACTGGTAATCCTTAAACTGTTTCCCATGCTTTTCTTGCACCTCTGACACTGTAGTTGCCATTGGCAGGTTTTGGTGCGCCGTATCAATTGTTATGTATAGAGTGCTTGGGGGGGGCCCCATTGTCAAACTTGCACCGGGGCCCACAGCTCCTTAGCTACGCCACTGATTGTAATCATTTAAATTCAGTGGAATTTTGCGTAATTACGTCCATACACAACATTTTTGTAATCACGATTGTTTTTGTAATTCTGATACTTTTTATGATAAAATGTTGTAATTGCGAGTATTTTTCGGCACAAATTTTTGCATTAAACACAACATGACGATTTCACGTTACCCGTCATTTTGCGTAATATTTTGTAACTATGCTAAATTATGGAATTGCCAAAGAAACACAAACTTACGATTTATTGTGAAATTATTTATGACACAAAATTACGAATCACAAATTTTCTGATAATTACGATTTTGTGTTGTAATTGCAAATTTCGTGTCGTAATTACAAAAAACGCTACATTTTGGGTCATCACTACTAAATTGGATTGGTGAAGACAGAGATGCTCCAGAGAAGAGTCCAAAGACTCTCTGTTTCTCAGGTAACTTACTGCCATCTCTAACGAGGCTTGAACAGTAGTGATGAGCAGAAATTACACCTATACGTAATTACGCATCAAAATTTGCAATTACACAACATAATCATAATGCAACATTTTGGAGAAAATCGTAATTAATTTTGCATGTAATAGTAATATTTTATAATTTTTCACGTAATTTCGCATAAATTTGTGCTCACTTTGGCAGTTAGTAGTACAGCTTCCATGCAAGCTATTGACACCAAAATTGCTACATAAAATAGATTTTAAAAATGCAAAGGAAAAATAGTTTTTAAACTTATTTTTCAGAGTTTAAAAAACATTTTTCTTTGCATTTTTTTAAAGAAATGTTCTCAAAAACAACAAGGTCTTTATGGAATTTTTTTTTTTTTACTTGTACCCCCTATTCTTCTTAACATATGTAGCAATAGCATGTATGGGGGCTTAGCTATTCACTGCTAAAGTCGTCACAAAATTACGCAAAAATTATGCAAAATGTTATGCGAAATTCCAAATGACTATACAAAGTTGATTGAATTTACAAATCATAATTATGTACAGGTGTAATTGAGAAAATTTACGTAAAACTTTGCATAATCCTAATTAGCTGATGACGATCATCGCTATTGAACAGTGGTGGACTGTCATCCAGAAGTTGTTCTCCATGTGAAACAGGCAAAAGGCTGGATGCAGTTATGAATTCTGCTTGAGGCAGTTACTAGAACTGGCTGTTCAAGTGGGATTACACTTCCCATGCTAAAATTTAAGTAACTATTCTTAGTTATATAAAAGACTAGCTGATTGCCCGGCGTTGCCCGGGAATGTATTTGGCTAGTGTTGGCTCCGCCCACTATTTCTAACCCTAACACACAATTACTCAATGACCAAGTTTGTGAGCTTTGCGGTATTTGGAATCAATAATTTGCATTGAAATGAAAAAAATCTGATTGGCTGTTTGTGGCTCCACCCCCTTTTCTGAATTTGAACCCCAGTCACCCAATGACCAACTGTAGCAGGTTTGAGGCCTGTGCCATTATCAGTGCAAGTATGGCAGCAATTAAATATTCCCCTTGAGAAGCAATAGGTGAAGTTTGATTCACTTTTGTAGGCTCCACCCACTTTCTGAATATTAATCCCAGTCACCCAGTGACCAACTGTGCAAAGTTTGAGAACCCTGCCATTAACAGTGTAAGAATGGCTGCAGTATACATTCTCCCAGTGAAATTGGTATTTGTCTCCGCCCACTAATGACCTGGAACTGCCCGCCCGTGTATGTATTTGACCAGTTTTGGCTCCACCCACTTTTTCTAACCCTGATGCACGAACACTCAATGACCAAGTTTGTGAGCTTTGGGGTCTTTGGCATCAATAATTTGTATATTCCCATAGAAATTAAACAAATCAGATTAGCTGTTTGTGGCTGCGCCCCTCTCCAACATTTGAACCCCAGTCACCCAATGACCAACTATAGCAGGTTTGAGGCATCTGCTATTACCAGTGTAAAAATTGCAGCAAATTAAATATTCCATTGAAAATCAACAGGTGAATTTTGATTGGCTTTGATAGGCTCCACCCACTTCCCTGAATATTAATCTCAGTCACCCAGTGACCATCTTGGCAAAGTTTGAGATCCCTGCCATTAACAGTGAAGAAGGGCTGCAGTTTACATTTTCCCAGTGAAATTTGTTTTTGGCGGCTCCGGCCACTTTTTGTAATCTGGACACACAGTCACTCAATGACCAAGTTTGTGAGCTTTGGGTCCTTGGCATCAATAATTTGTATTTTCCCAGTGAAATGAAAAACATCTGATTGGCTGTTTGTGGCTCTATCCCAGGCATGGGCAAACTTGGCCCTCCAGCTGTTAAGGAACTACAAATCCCACAATGCATTTGCCTTTATGAGTCATGACTGTGGCTGTCAGACTCCTGCAATGCATTGTGGGACTTGTAGTTCCTCAACAGCTGGAGGGCCAAGTTTGCCCATGCCTGCTCTATCCCCTTTTCTGAGTTTGAACCCCAGTGACCCAATGACCAACTGTATCAGGTTTGAGGCTTGTGCCATTAACAGTGCAAGAATAGCAGCAAGTTTAATATTCCCCTTGAAAATCAACTGGTGAATTTTGATTGGCTTTTTTAGGCCTCACCCACTTATCTGTATAATAATCTGTGCCATTACCAGTGCAAGAATTGCAGCAATGTAAATATTTCCCTTGAAAATCAAAAGATGAATTTTAAATGGCTGCTGTACGCTCCACCCACTTTCCTGAATATTAATCCTAGTCACCCAGTGGCCAACTGTGTCAAGTTTGAGAACCCTGCCAATAACAGAATGGCTGAAATCAATCTAACAAATATGATTGGCTGTGTGTGGCTCCACTCCCTTTAGTGAATTTGGTCCCCAGTCACCCAATTACTGACTGCATCAGGTTTGGGGCCTCTGCCATTAACAGTGTAAGAATGGTAGTGATGTAAATATTCCCCATGAAAATCAATAGGTGAATTTTGATTGGCTGTTGTAGGCTCCACACACATTTCTGAATAATAATCCCAGGCACCCAGTGGCCAATTGTGTCAAGTTTGGGAACCCTGCCATGTAAAAAATTAAGTTTCTGGCACCGCCCACTTTTTGTAACCTTGACATATAGTCACTCAATTACCAAGTTTATCAGCTTTGGGGTCCTTGGTATCAATACTTTGTATATCTGATTGGCTGTTTGTGGCTCCGCCCCTTTCTGAATTTGAACCCCAGTGACCAACTGTACCAGGTTTGAGGCATCTGCTATTAACAGTATAAGAATGGTAGCAGTTTAAATATTCCCTTTGAAAATCAAAAGTTGAATTTTGATTGGCTGTTGTAGGCTCCACCCACTTTCCAAAATCTTAATCTCATTCACCCAATGACCAACTGTGCAAAGTTTGACAACTCTGCCATTAACAGTGTAAGAATGGCTGCAGGTTATATTTTCCCAGTAAAATTTGTTTTTGGCTCCGCCTACTTTATGTAACCTTGTCACACAGTCACTCAATGACCAATTTTGTGAGCTTTCAGGTTCCTGGCATCAAAAATGTGTGAATGGAAGCAGTTTTTCCAGCAAAGAAATCTGATTGGCTGTTTGTGGCCCCGCCCCTTT
>NC_090650.1:22283050-22385550 GCF_040937935.1 Hyperolius riggenbachi
TTTGCTAGCTAACTATGGTGCCCAAGTCGCTCCTGTCCCCTCCGATCACCCCGGATCACCTCAGGTATACATACCCCCCAGGGATCCCGCGATGGCGCAGCCTTGCAATCAGCACCCGGCTTTGCTATGGGGAGGATCAGAACTGCGCATGAGGTCATGACGTTGATGCCGTCATGACGTCATGTCCGATCGTCGCCATAGCGACGAGTGATGCTGATTGGGAAGCTGCGGCTCTCGCGGGATCACGGTGAGTGTTGCCGGCGGCGATCAGGGGCGGGGGGGGGGGTTGGTCAGAGAGGTGCCAGGGGGCTTGTGCAGCATAGTTAGCTAGCCTAGTGCTAGTTAACATAACAAAAAACATTTAATTTAAAAAATCCCTCCCGCATACGCACTCACTTCAACTGCGTACCGCCAGGGAGGTTAAGCCGCCACCTCCATCCTAATGCGCTCCATGCCACATTCCATCTTCTTGTACTTCTGCCTTCAGAGTGGAAGTTCTGGTTTAGAAGGCAGAAGTGTAAGAAGATCAGGCCCAGTTTTATATCAAAGGAGCCTATAGGCACTGATGTCCTGACACTCTATCATTAGGCGCCTGTAGGCACGTGCCTACAATGCCTTATGGTAAATCCGGCCCTGAAGAAGAAGGAACATGGCGGCACGGAGAGCATCAGAAGGGAGGCGGTGTAGGTGAGTTAACCTCTGAATACACTGCATAAGTGCCCTCGCACACTCTAGGACAATTTCGCGTTTCACAAAATCGTCCTTGCTCTTCCCTATTATTGGTGATATCTCTCCCCACACATCAACTATGCATATATTTGTATTCATATGGCTGAGTTTTCAGATTGTACAAAGTTTTGAGCCTCTCAAGTATCTACCTCCTCAATATTTATTTTGTACTATGTACAGTGCAATGGAAGATGTTGGGGCCCTATCAATAAAAAAATAATAAAAATACTCAATGCCCAATTTTAACATGTTGGGGAACTCTCTTTTAAAAATCTATGCATCCATAAATAAAATTAAATAAAGCTTCTTGAAAAATAATGGTCTTTCAGTAGCGGGCCTTATAAATAAATACCCTCTCCTCCTAACCCAACTTCCAAAAAATACCTTTTCTTTTTTGCAATTGACAATTTAAAATATTTACATTTTTATAAGTACAAAAAGCTTATATTGTTGAAAAGCTATGTCCTTCTATTTAACATTTTTTTTATTATCAAATGCAAATTAGAGCACATGCTTAGAATACACTTTGGCCACTGCAGGATATGTCTACATTAGATTTATGTCCTGGAGAACATGACAGATGGTCTTCAAGAAATCGTTAATTATATCTGCCAAAACCTCAAAATTCGCCAAGTGGGGACAGTCAGACTTTTATGGTAAAATATTCATCACTGCGTCAAACAGCAAGGCCCAACATCAATGTAAGTAATTTAAGTCAGTCTGCAGATTGGAAACACTTCAACCTGAGTCAATACGTCTCTTGTGCCGTGCCAATATTTCACATTAATTAACCATATGGCCTACATATAAAATAGAAAGAAAGAAACTATAAAAAATTGTCTTTCTACAAGTGTTTAAGGGAGTAAAGAAAACGTTAATGAGTTATATACATTATAAGGTCATATTTAGTTGATATTTTATACCAGTGACATTTCTTGAAAGGAACATCGTTATTTCAAACGATGACTCAAACCCACCACAAGGCCACCAGAGCCCAGTACGCCAGTATAAGAGATTGCTGGTGGTAGAGGCAGACAGTCATAGACTGTAATCCAGTCAAAGGAGCTGCCAGGCCAAGATGGAATCCTTTGCTTCACTGCCTGCCGCACCAGCTGGAAATAATTTGCACAAAGCCATCACCTTCAAGGGAAAAGTTGAGGACCCGGCAGGAGAGTCTACTGTAATTCACCAGCTTGCCAAGAATGACAAAGATGCAAAGGCTCTTGCAAGCTTCTGGAGAATATAACATAGAGACCAAAGGCAGGAATTCTACCATTCCGGCACCTTGCTTAGGAGAATACATTGTTCTCAGCTGTATTAGTAGTGTAAATTATTTATATCTTTAAATGCTAAAGCCCCACAATATCACTGACACTGACCACTGCAAAATATATTAGGGTGTAGATTACAAATCACAAAGGAAATCCCAAAAATAGGACACAGGAGGAGAAGAGGACATTGTCTCCATAAGGCCTACTACACATCTCAGGCAATGAAGGATCCAGGGAGGTCGTAGGAGACTTCTGTCATGGCTTACCATATCGCATATATTTATTTATTTATATTTATTTATTTATTGTATTTATAAAGCGCCAACATATTACGCAGCACTGAACATTAGGTTACAGACAATATTTAGGGGTGACATACAGCAATATGACAATACAGGAATACATGAAAACCAGATCACGCAGCACAGTATGAGTACAAGGTAATGCTTAGTCAGTCACTGGATGGGAGCATGGGAATTAGGCAAGTTAGGTTCACTCAGATGCATAGCATGGGTTCACAGTAACGGAGGTGCATGATCTGGTAGGACACAAAAGGAGGAGGACCCTGCACAAAGGCTTACAATCTAGAGGGAGAGGTAGGGGACCAGAGTTCAGCTGTGGGTTTAGAGCACTTGTGAGGGGTGGTAGGCCAGAGTGAAAAGGTGAGTTTTGAGGGCCTTCTTGAAGATGTTGAAGGAGGGGGCTGCTCTAATGGGTGGAGGTAGGGAGTTCGATAGTGTTGGAGCAGCTCTTGAGAAGTCCTGGAGGCATGCATGGGACTGGGTGATGCAGGGGAGAGGGGGGGGCAGTCAGGTGAAGTTAATTGGAAGAGCGGAGTGAGCGGCTAGGTGTGTACCTCTGAGTAAGATCAGAAATGTAGGTTGAACAGGTTTTGTGGATAGATCAGACACAGTATCTTGGATCTGATTCTGGACAGGAAGCCAGTGGAGGGATTAACGGAGAAGAGCTGCCTTGGTGGAGTGATGGGAGGAGTGGATAATTCTGGCTGCCGCATTCATGATGGACTGCAGTGGGGCTATTTGGGTCATAGGGAGACCAGACAGAAGGCATTGCAGTAGTCAAGGCGGAAAATTATGAAGGCATGGATGAGGAGTTTGGTGGTGGCAGAGGTCAGGAAAGGGCGAATCTTACAGATGTTACGAAGGTGGAAGTTGCAGGACTTTGTGAGGTTTTGGATGTGGGGAGTGAAGGAGAGTGCAGAGTCCAGGGTGACACCCAGACAGCGGACTTGAGAGGTAGGGCGAACGGTAGTGTGGTTAACAGTGACATGCACATCTGGGAGGTTCAGGGATGGCCAGGGTGGGAAGATCATAAATTCCGTTTTGTCTATATTTAGTTTCAAGAACCTAGCGGAAATCCAGGAGGAGATGGCTGATAGGCAGGAGGAGACCTTGTCCATGGTAGTGGTGGATATGTTAGGGGTGTGAAGGTAGTTTTGGGTGTCATCTGCATACAGATGATAGTTAAAACCCGTGGAGGAGATAACCTTGCCAATGGAGGATGTGTATAGGGAGAACAGTAGAGGGTCAAGGACTGAGCCTTGGGGGACTACCTCCGAGAGGTGGTTGGGGGTGGACGAGGAATCATTGAAGGAGGTCGTGAAAGAGCAGTTAGAGAGGTAGGATGAAATCCAGGTCCGGGTGAGATCGTGAATGCCCATGGACTGGAGGGACTGGAGGAGTAGGGGATGATCTACTGTGTCAAAAGCTGCTGAAAGGTCAAGGAAGAGCTATAGCTATAGCAGGAAAGACGAGAACCCAACCCATAAGGCTCAGATTTCAAAAGGTTGGAGAACACAGGCTACAGTAGGTGGGGAAGAGGACCTGTCACATCAGGCTTACAATCTAAGAGGTGGGGAAACATAGGATACAGTAGATGGGGAAGAGCACCTGCTCCATTATTCTTACAGTCTAAGATTTGGGGGAACATATGATACAGTAGGTGGGGAAGAGATTCTGCCCTATCAGGCTTACCATCTAAAAGGCAGCCAAGCTCAGGATACAGCAGGAAGAGAAGAGGATTCTGCCCTATAAGGCTGACAAACTAAGAGGTGAGGTTTGGAAAACACAAGATATAGTAAGTAAGGAAGGAAAGTACCAGCTTCTGGAGATGTCAGGCATCAGTTGCTAGTTTGTGGGTAGCTAGGAAAGTTTAAAGGGACTCCGAGCAGTGCAGAAACTATGGAAAGATGCATATTATTTTAAAGCTCTCTTTCTCCTCTTTCCAATGATATATAAACCGCCGCCCTACGCCTTTTAGTTTCCGCTATTTTCACGACTGAAATTGCCACGGTCGCGATTTCAATCGCGAAAATAGAGAAAACGAAAAGGCGTAGGGCAACGATTTAGGTGTCGCCAGAAAGAGGAGAAAGAGAGCTTTAAAATGATCTCCATCTTTCCATAGTTACTTGTATTACACAGGGCGACACTTTCCCCAGTGTCAGCAGCTCCATTCAGTCGCCCTGTTCAGAAAGGGGGTGGAGCCACATCCAATCAGATTAATTTTATTTCATTGCAAATTATTGATGCCAAAGACCGCAAAGCTCACATTCTTGGTCATTAAGTAATTGTGTGTTACTTAGGGTTAGGAAAAGTGGGCAGAGCCAACACTAGCCAAATACATACCCGGGCCACGCCGGGCGTCCAGCTAGTATTATATATAGGTGTGGGAAACTCTTACAGAAAGAGGATGAAAAGCCTTCTGAGTGGAGGACAGCCCAAGTGATCAGTGATGATTGGAATCAGCTAAATAAGATTACCGTATTTTTCGGACTATAAGACGCTCCGGACTATAAGACGCACCCAGGTTTAGAGCATAAAAATCATGGAAAATAAAACTTTTACTAAACCTGGTGCGTCCATGGTCCAGGAGCAACTTCTATGTGTTCTGCCCCAATTATTGTACCCCTTGTGCCTTCCTTGTACCTCTGGAGAGGGAAGACAGTGCTAGCAGGAGGGTGCCTCGCTGAAAAGATGCTGATTTTCATCACAAACGCCAGCAGATTGCTTGGAGCATTCTGGGCAAAACTTGGGCAGCAGCATTAAATCTGCAGAGGATGAGACTCTTCACAGGGATCCGATGTCCTCTGGTGTACTGTCCCCCTGTCCTTGGCCCCCTCTGGTGTTGCTGTCCATCATCCCCCCTGACGCCTCTGCCCCTTTAACATAGATCCTGAGACCACTGCAGATTACGGTAACAGCAGGTACCGGTATACACAAACCTAAGAAAGTGGCCGCACTGGTGTACACTGTCCCCTTTGTCCACCCCCTCTGGTGTGGCTGTCCATCATCCCCCGTGATGCCTCTGCCCCTTTAAAATAGATCTTGAGACCGCTGCAGATTAACAACAAGTTTCGGTTTACACAAACCTAGGAAAGTGGCCGCACAGCTTCACATATCCCTCCTACACTTCGGTATCATTTGGCTCCCCGACCGAGACCGCTGCAGATGACCGGCAAGTTTTTTCACTGCACGAGAAAACGACACACAACTTCAGAACGCAATGTCCAATCAGGCGAGGGACGCTGCACGAGGCAGCCAATCACAGCCTCCCGATAGTCCTGAAGGCGGGACAAGGGCTCTCTCAGCAGGGGCTGGTGATTGGGAGGAAGCAGGGAGCAGAGAGGGCTGTGATTGGCTGTCTCGCGCAGCGCCCCTCGCCTGATTGGACATTGCGTTCTGAAGCTGTGTGTCGCCTTCCCGTGCCGTGAAAAAACTTGCCGGTCATCTGCAGCGGTCTCGGTCGGGGAGGCAAATGATTCCGAAGTGCAGGAGGGATATGTGAAGCTGTGCGGCCACTTTCCTAGGTTTGTGTATACCGAAACTTGCTGTTAATCTGCAGCGGTCTCAAGATCTATTTTAAAGGGGCAGAGGCATCACGGGGGATGATGGACAGCGACACCAGAGGGGGTGGACAAAGGGGACAGTGTACACCCGAGGGGATGATGCACAGAGGGGGCAGCAGACAACAGTGGGGACAAAGGGAAGGACAGCGCCAGTCAAAAAAATGTAGCATTCGGACTATGGGCTCGATTCACAAAGCGGTGATAACCCAGTTAAAGACTTTAGGCGTGATAACCATTTTTATCATGCCTAAACTCAGTTTAGGCATGATAAGTTTAGGCATGATAAGTTTAGGCATGATAAGTTTAGGTGTGATAAGTTTAGGCATGATAAGTTTAGATAAGTTTATTACGCGCGCAAAGTCCCGCACGCAAAGCAGCGCCATTAAACTCTATTCAAAGTGCACCATACTTTGCTAGCGCAAAACTTTTGATCAGCTGTGCACTGCGGTGCTAACCCAGTTGGTGCTTAAACTTATCACGCCTAAAAACTTATCACACCTAAACTTATCATGCCTAAACTTATCACACCTAAACTTATCACACCTAAACTTATCATGCCTAAACAGAGTTTAGGCATGATAAAGGGCTTTTCACCACGGTGCTAACTATTAGCACCGCTTTGTGAATCAGGCCCAATAAGACGCACCAACTTTCCCCTCCCCCCCACTTTTGGGGGAGAAAAAGTGTGTCTTATAGTCCGAAAAATACGGGTAAGTGAAATATTGCGTACATTTTTGAAATTATGCCGATACGTAATTATATACTGTTAATTCACTTTATTTTGTATAATCATTAGTAACTTCGCATTAATTTTCACTTAATGTCTTGCCGGCTTCTACATATTTCAAAAAGACCTTGTAGTTTTTGAGAAAATTGATTTTAAAAACGCAAAGAAAAATGGTTTTTAAACACAAATTTTTGTTTTTTGTAAAATTGAAAATTTGTTAGACTTGTACCCATTTGTCTTTTAACTTATGTAGCAATTTTAGTAGCCAAAGCATGCATGGCGGCTTTGCTTTTCATAAGGCACAAAATTATGTGACAATTACGCAAACGTATTCAAAATTACAAATGATTACAACTGCATATGCATTACGATTATGATGCATGATGGTGAATTACGATGCGTAATTATGCATAGGTGTAATTGCTGATCATCACTACAAGTGATGTTCTGTAGTCATGTATGGAAGGTGATTGGATTAACGTACATTTCAAAATTTGGGAAATACCATCTGAGATCAAAGAAATTGGCAGTAGATATGGCCCGAACGGTTCGCCCATGGCGGGTAGTGGACACATAGCGCGTTTGACCCGCCCCCAATACCTCATCATTGGGCTACACTTTGACCCTCTACATCACAGGCAGTAGACACATGGCAGCCAATCAGTCTGCAACACCCTTGGACCCCCCCCCCCCCCCCCCCCATAAAAATGCCACAGCATCGGCCATGTTCTCACTCTGCTGATTTTGCTATAGTGAGAGAAAGGGAGAGATATTTGAAGATAGGGAAAGCTTGCTCCTCGCTCAATGTTGTTGCTAAAAAGCACCCACCAAAGCTCTTTTGAGAGCTAATATTCTTCTGATCTGTTTGTGTGTGTGTGTGTGTGTGTGTGTGTGTGTGTGTGTGTGTGTGTGTGTGTGTGTGTGTGACCACAGACAGGCATAGATACAGCCCTGTTGCAGCTGGGCCTTGCTATAGTGTGCTAGACCCACACTCTGTATTACCATTGCATATCTTTTCACTGCATTTGTGATTTAACTTACTAAAGCATAGCTGTCTTTGTGGGTGACACTGCATAGACAGAGCCCACACACAGTTGCCACTGCCAGCAAGTCCAGCTGGGATTTTTAGTCCCACACTGGCAGCACACTGTATTACCATACCATTGCATATCTTTTCACTGCATTTGTGATCTAACTTACTAAAGCATAGCTGTCTTTGTGGGTGACACTGCATAAATAGAGCCCACAGACAGTTGGCAGCCAGGCCAGCTGGGATTTGTAGTCCCACCACTGGCAGCACACTCTATTATACCAGTGCATACCTTCCCATTGTACCTGTGTGACAGCACACTCTATTATACCAGTGCATACCTCTCCACTGTATCTGTGATTGAACGTACTATACCATAGCTCCCTTTGTGGGTGACACTGCATACAGCCCGCAGAGAGACAGGGACAGTTAGCTAGGCTGTTCTTTATTGCTGAAACCACCCCAAGTGTATTTGACACTGATTGTGTGCCTCTTTGTGATTACACACACTGTCTACCAGTATTGAATATAGTTAGTAGTACTGCATACCCCCAATATGGGAAAAATAACATGCAGAGACAGGCCACCCCGCAGGTATTTTTAAGGTCATGCTGATATGATTTCGTGCGGCCCTCGACCAAAGTACAGTGTTCAGAAGGCACGTACCCTCAACCCCCAAAATTCTGAGGACGTATTTGACTGGCTTAAACAGCACACCACATCTTCTACAGCTTCCGCACAGAACTTCCTTGACGCACCGTCCTCCTCCTGCTCTGTTTCTGGTTTCCCACAAAAACTTAACACACCCACTTGCATCACAGCCGCTCCACTTGATGTGTCAGAGGAGTTATTCACACATAATGCATTTAGTGATACACTTGGGGTCATCCAGCCAACAAGTCCTTCAAGGCCTGCTGTTGCCAACACCCGAATGCCGACATTCCAAAGCTCACCAGTGTGTCATTTTGTTTGTTTGTGTGACACTGAAACCAGCAATGCCATCTGCAACCTCTGCCAAAAGAAACTGGGTCGTGGGAAGCCCAACACCCAACTAGGGACAACTGCTTTGCGAAGGCACCTGATTGCAAAACACAAACACGAATGGTATGCACACATTAATAAAAGCAGCAGACAAATATAATAACGTTAGAAATAATTTTTGATACATTTGACAAACATGCTTTAAGAAAAACAAAAGAAAATAATAGGTAGTGTAGCCCTGCCAGAACTATAGAAGAAAGCGGAGAGCTTTTTCGTGCCTGGCCAGCAGCTGCAGCCTGTCAGATGCTGCTAGCACAGGTTACTGTATCACAGGGCTGCAGAATTTGGTTAAGCCAGGATCAAAAATGGCCACCAGCTGCAGAAGAGGTGGACCCAGAGTTGTGTGAGAGGAAGAGTACCCACCTCCAGAGGGTGGACACAGTGGGCCAGATTTATCAAGAGTGTCTGAAACAAAATATTAGTAGGTTTTTATAAATCCGTGCAGAACTGTCTCAGGCATCCTAAGAAATCACTAAATAGTGCAGATTCCTTCTTAAACTGTTAGGAATAGGAGGATTTAGGAAGGTCTCTCAGGCAGTGCAGTGTGTGAGGGGAATTGCTGTTGCTGAGGTAAACAACACACCTGCTGTCAGCAGGCTCTGAGTGAGGGGGAGGAGCCCTTCACACATCACATCTAGCCTTCACTATCTGTAGAACTGCTAATGAGCACTTGTTAATCTGCAGCAGTTTAGGGATGGATTTGCACTTTTCTTAAATGTAGTGCAGCTCTAGAAATCCACGCTAAACTGCCGGTATTACATAGGCTTTGGGAAGTTTCTTACTATCATGCAGAACTGTTCTTCTGCTGGTTAGAACAGTTTTGGAAGAAAAAACTGTCGGTAATGCTTTGATAAATCTGGCCCAGAGAGCCTGCATCTGACTCAGCTGTATTTCTTTTTGAGCATGCTCAGTACGGAGTGGCAGTTGAGAAAACCGGTCTGAAATGGTTAGATGTGTGGTGTCGCAGTTTTTCGGCTGGCTGTGAAGAAACTGATCTGTGAAAGGACATGGCGCTGCTAAGATGATGTGCCAAGCTGGCTGCAGTGATTAAGAGAGCAGCAGAGAGGTACAGTGAACCTGAAGACTGTGCAGAGAGAGAGAGGCAGAAAGAGTAATCAGCTGATTAAGAAGTATTCAGAGTAGAAAGTGGGAAGATAAGAGAGACTATAGTACAGCTGGAGAGATGATTTCCTGTATACAGTGAGACAATCTATGAAGACAGAGCATGCAAGAGAGGAAAAGATAAACTTGTGACAGAAGCTACATTGTGGAAAAATTAGTGTAAAGAAGGCTAATTGATCCAAGTATTAACCCTCCTGGTGGTTTATTAAAATCCGCCAGGGGGCAGCACAGCCGTTTTTTTTGTTTTTTTTTTATTTCATGTAGCGAGACCTCCCGCCAGCCCCTCCGATCCCGTTCAAAGAACGGGATCTCCTGGAGGGCTTCCCCCATCGCCATGGCGACGGGCGGGATGACGTCACCGACGTCCTCGATGTCGTGACATCAAAGGGGACTCCGATCCACCCCTCAGCGCTGCCTGGCACTGATTGGCCAGGCATCGCACGGGGTCTGGGGGGGGGGGGGCGGCTGCGGCGCGACGGATAGCGGCGGATCGGCGGGGAGCGGCGGCGATCAGATTGCACACTTTGCTAGCAAAAAAAAATTATGCAAATCGGCCCAGCGGGGTCTGAGCGGTACCTTCTGGCGGCATAGCCCGAGCTCAGCTCGGGCTTACCGCCAGGAAGGTTAATGTATGAACTGCTCCTAGCTCAAGCCAAGCGTTCAGGTATTCTCTGGAGTTTATAAGCTGTGTAAAAGAATCCCAAAGACTTTCTATCTGTGAAGTGAATCACACTGCTGACAAAGTCAGGAGTTTATAAGAGAATTTAAAGAAAGTGTTCACAGCTTCTCTACTATATGCACTGTCTATGTGTACAAGTTATGAGAACCTTCCTGCAGTCATTTCTTTGAATTATATTTCTTCATATAAAGAAAAGTATACTTACCTGTAGAAGTGATGTTCTGAGTTTCTGAAGGAAAAGGAAGTTTATTAAAGATTTTATTCAAACCAGTTCAATGAATTTAAGTAGGAGTCCACCTGTATGATAATCTGCAGTAACTTGGATGGAGTCCCGTGGAGAAAAAAAAGAACATTGAAAGTTTCTATCAAATATTCATTAAATACCAGGAACTAAAAAGATTGCAGGTTTGAATCACACTTACCCGGATGAACCTTGGCGTGTTGGAGCTGTTTATCTGCAAAAGAAAGAAAAGACTGCTTACACAAGATGCATGGATTGCTATATTTCCTTGTGGATTACAATTCTTGATTGGCCAACAGGAAAACAGAGCCTTTGTTCCTGGAAGGATTGAGCATGGAAGATGTCTTCTGAGTTAGAGTGAATAAAAATGAATATAACTTGTTCTTACCATTTAAAGATGCATGCAGAAATAGAGCCCTTAGATGAGCTAAAGCAAGAGACTGTGTAGTGTGGAAAAGTGCTCACAAAGGTGTTATGTGTCTTTGCTGAAAAACGAAGTTTATTAATGTGCTTTGTCACTGAACTATTTATACTTATGATTTTAATACAAATATTTCTTAAAAAGAACTTGATTGGTGTCCGTAAGAGTTCTTTACACTTCAAGCATTACAGAGGTGTTACAGCAGTACAGTGAGCCAGTCTGCTTGCTATCATCATAAAGTTCTATAATTAACTTCCGATCCCATCTAGGCCTCTGGTACATGTGAGATCTGATCATGACGCTATGCTGGTCCGTTTACTTGAACATAACGCACTAACTTAATTTATTAGTTTTTTGTAAATGGCATTGTCCCGACACAGCATCTCTGCCTGCAGGCCACTTGACTGCCTTCTCCGCAACCACCAACAGGGCCCAGGACTCCCGGTGGATTCCTGAATTTTTAACAAAAAGAATAATAATTTTTCTGGTGCGTGTACATGCCTGCCTAATTCTTATGGCTACACTGCGGCTGCAACAACAAAACAAAAGGCATGTACATGTGTCAATTCCCCTTCGTGATCCACCATATGGGCTGGAAAACCGCCATGGCCTGCACTCTCGTCAATGTGCGCACCAGCATGGCCATCACTACACAAACAACTGTTTGCGGCGGTGCGTTACACAGTGAGTTTGGTCTGTCTGTGAAGCAGTACACTACTTACACTACCTGAGCCATGTATACACACGCAAGATGTTTTAAAGCACTTTATGCCTCCAGTTTAGAGGCAAGAAGAAGAAAAACCAGGTGAAGAAAAAGAAGAAGAAAAACCAGGTGAAGAAAAAGAAGAAGAAGAAACAAGTGAAGAAAAAAAAGAAGAAGAAGAACCAGGTGAAGAAAAAGAAGAAGTAGAACCAGGTGAAGAAAAAGAAGAAGAAGAACCAGAAGAATACACACAAATTTGGAGAAGGATAACATACCACAAGTGCTATCAGTGATATACAAAGAATAGAAAAGTATCAAAAATCTATAAAAGTATAAATTTTATTAGAGTTCCATCACAGAATAATATAAAAATTAGAAATAAAAATAAAAAAAGCTATGAGATGGCCATCTCCTCACATAGACCCCATACACACCTCTCACATACATCACTGGCCAGGTAATGATATGAGCTCGTTTGGATGTAAAAGCGTGGTTGAAGGCTTGGTTGCTAAGGAAAGGACAGTCCAGCGCAAGACATTGCAGTGAAAAAAGCACTCCACAGTCCAAAGCAGAAACAAAAGCAAGCTAGCAAAGGTATGGTAGGCAGCAGAAAGCGTAGTTTCAGGACATGCATCACATTTGATCAATCATGATCCCCATATGGGTATTGCCTGTATCTCACCCTCCTGTGTTCCGCATGTATCCGGAGGTGCAGATGTAGATCTGGCAAGGTGGTGAATCAGCCGGTTGTCACGCTGGTGTGCGTAGGGCTGGCAGTGTTGTGACTGATGATGTCCACTGACGTGGTGATAAGCCCAGAAAGTGCACAACCGCGTGCTAGATGCCCGTCCAGGTGTGTTGGATGCGCTCGATGGCGCCCGCAAGTGCTGCGGAAAGTCCCCCAAATGGTAGCAAGCAAGCTGGGTGGATCAGGGGTCCACGGAGGGAGACGGCGTCTCATGCAGGCAGGCCCTTACATGTTTCGCCGTTCTCACGGCGTCATCAGAAGGCGTGCCTGTGTGTCAGCAGTGCGGAGATAAATCCGCCTTCAGAGCCAATGGGAGCTAGGCGGAAGTGCCCGTCCAGACCGGAAGTGACGCGTGCGGGTCAACGGAGCGAGCGGGTGGACAGCAAGCTCCTATCCTCGCGTCACGTGGGTCCATCCTGCTGCACCTCCAAGCTACCGTGGCTCTAACTGATAATTTAAGCATCACTCATCCCATTCACGCATTACATAGGTGAGCCAGCGGAACAATGTCTCACCTGCATACCCTAAGGACAATGTATATATCAACGAGACAATAATTTAGGCTGGATAAGGATGAGATAAGGGGACATCTGTAAATATAGCTCAAAGCGTCTAAATATAATTGAGACGCCAGCGAGCGGTGCACAGTAAGAACAAAGCCAAACTGCGCACCCACAAAATAATACAGAAAAAAAGTCCCTACAGATTCAAAGACTGTGCCTAAGGGGGGGGGAGGCGACCATAGGCTAACTAACCCACGGACAGCAGGGGGGGGGGGGGGGGGGAGGGGGAGAGGATGGGAAGGGAAGGGGGGGGAAGGGGAAGGGGGGGGGGAGGGGAGGGGAAGGGGAAGCAGGATATAAAATGAGGGTGATGGGACTGTCACCGTGCCCAGTATATCTTTAGAGGGGCAGGAATGAGGCATAATTAAAGGCCTCATTCAAACCAGGGGGTTGACACGCCTGTAGCTCAAAAATCCACCTTGTTTCTCTCTGGAGGAGAAGGCGATCGAAATTGCCTCCTCGTATGGTACCGTGGATTCTATCTAATCCTACAAAGCGTAATTTCCTACCCGTACATGTGAGACACTGCCTAACATGCCGGGCAATAGGGGTTAAGGATTCATCATTTCCGACATTTTGCATGTGTTCGGAAATGCGTCTCCATAGAGGTCTCTTGGTCTTACCTATATAAAAAGAGCCGCACGGGCAGAGCAACAAGTAAACAACTAGCTCCGTTTGGCAATTAACGTAATGCTTTAGAGTATGAAGTTTGCCGTTGGGCAGGGTGACTGTCCTTCCCACCTTAATGAATTGGCAATACGAACAGCCCCCGCAGGTGTAAGATCCCAGAACAATGCAGTGGCGTCTGGGGTTGACCCCTCCGAAATGACTCTGCACTAGAGTATCTCGGAGGGATGTCGCCCTTTTAAATGTAACAATAGGGCGTTCGGGGAACACATGACCCACCGCTGGGTCATTCTGAAGCAAGTACCAATGTTTCTGTAAAATGTATCTCAAACTGGAATGTTGGGCACAGTATTTGGTCACAAACCGCAAATCTGATCCTTGTTGTTTAATTTTTTGTTTTGGACGTTGGACAAGAAGGCTTGAGCGATCCCTTCTCTTGACCTTATTGAATGCCCGTCGCAGCGTGGCATCAGAATAGCCTCGACTTCTAAATCTTGTACGTAATATCTTGGCCTGAGAGTGAAATGCTTCATCAGAAGAACAGTTGCGTCTCACTCTCATATACTGGCCGGTAGGAATCCCTCTAATAGTATGGGATGGGTGGAAACTAGAAGCATGTAGCAGAGCGTTGGTCGAAGTTTCCTTTCTAAAAAGGTCAGTGCAGAGATGGCCATCCATATCAATGGATATGCGTATATCTAGAAAAGGGATCGCCCTCTGGTCACATGTCATGGTGAACGTGAGATTGCGGGTGTTGTCATTGATACTGGCAACAAATTTATCCAACTCCACAGTAGTGCCCGTCCACAGGACGAGAATGTCATCGATGTACCTGTGCCACGATAAGATGTGGCACAGGTACATCTCCAGACCCTCGTCTGCGAAAATGGCCCGTTCCCACTCACCCAGGTACAGATTGGCGTAGGACGGAGCACAAGTCGTGCCCATCGCTGCGCCCTGCACCTGGAGGTAGTGGGCACCGTCAAAAACAAAGATGTTGTTAGTAAGGAGTAGCCTCAGAAGACCCAGCAGGAAGTCATTGTGTCCCCTTTCCGAATGTGCCCGTTCACCAAGAAACGTGGCCACTGCCCTGACCCCCCCGTCGTGCGGGATGCTAGTGTAGAGGGCCTCCACATCCAGGGACACTAAAAGGGTGCCAGGTGGCACTATAACACCATCTAAAATGCGCAAGAATTGCGTCGTGTCCTTGATGTATGATGGAAGGCCCTGTACATGAGACTGGAGGTGCCTATCGATATAGATGCTCACTTTCTCAGTAAAAGCACCCCTGCTAGACACAATGGGTCTGCCGGGAGGATTAGTGAGACGTTTGTGCACTTTAGGCAAAGCGTAGAAGGTGGGGACAATGGGATCCACCACCTTCAAATACGTAGCAACTTTGTCATCAATAATACCATCCCTCAAGGCATCATCGACAAGCACCCCCAGCTCATTCACGGCTCGAGTGTGTCTGGATGGGGAGACCCTCCGATAGCACCCCGGACGACCCAGGAGGTCAAGGCACATTTTGCGATAGTCAAAAGTTGTCATTAGGACCACGTTCCCACCTTTATCAGATGGCTTAAGGGTCCAATTAGTTTGTCCCTGTAACCAAATCAAGGCCTCATTTTCTTGATGTGTCAAATTGGAGCCAATCGGCCCCGAGACATCAAGGCGTGCAATATCTCGTTCCACTGCTTTGATGAAGGATCTCAAACCCGCGTTGGTAGTGAGCGGTGGGAATTTTTTTGATTTATTACGAAATTGGGAATTAAGGTGAGTATAGGAGGGGCCGGTGTGTGCAGTGTCAGCCACTCCACTCCTTGTAGAGGGGCTGGGCAGAGTTGCCTCAGCTTCACTAGAACCCTCAGCATATAAATCCTCAAGATCTTGTAGAGCCGCCAGATCTTCCTCTGTCAGATCTGACAGCCAACTGTCATTTTGTGGTACTGAGCTGGAGCCATGAAAAGATCTGAAAAGTGCTTTCCGGCAAAAAAGTTGCAAATCTACTGTAAATGCAAACTTGTCCAGATTCTGTACCGGGCAAAAACCCAAACCTTTCTGTAAAAGGGACTCAGCTGCCGGCGGCAGCTGACATCCCGTCAAATTAATGACTTGCAAATCCCCTGAGGCTGGATCGGCTGTTGTTTGGACCACCTCATGAGGTGTCACCTTGCCGTTCCCCGAGGATTGCAATGTCATAAAAAAGCACCCGATGCTGAAGGAGAAGATGAGGTACTGGCCCCAGAGGGGTCCGCCACCGCACCACATCCTGCCCCAAAGCCTTCACCTGTATCTGAATCGTCTGTATCTGATTTCTTTTTACTTCTATTTTTCTTCGTGATTTTTTGTTGTTGTTGTTTATTAGGGTTTAATGATCTCAGGGGATATCGGGGTTTCGTTTGTTGTTTCCCGGAGCACTCCCCCGCCGAACGCGGCTGTGAGTCCTCACTGCCCACAATGGAGTCAGATTCGCTACTTGTGGGTGTTGGTTTTGGTCCCTGTCTAGGGGGCCTGCCTCTAGGTTGAGGATTCCTGGGTTTACTCTCCCAGCGATAAGCAGTGCCGATTTTATAAGCTAGACGATCGCCATTGATCTTGCGATCTTTAGCGATAATCAATTCTCGATTGTATTTCTTAATGTGAGCAGTCAGCGACTCATTCCTCTTTCTGTAGAGGGAATCTCCAGATAGAGCACTCAGTTCCTCTGTGATCTTTTTAATTTCAACTTCAACTTCCCCTAATTCTATCTTGTCTAACTCTGTCAATAAGGACAGGCAAACTTGTGCACAGTTATCAAAATTGCTTTCCCACTTCTTTTTAAATTCAGGAGTGATATTCTTCCGATGGGGGAAGATTTGACATCTTAGCCATGCTGGTGAAAAATGCTCGTCCAAATGGATTTTATTATATTTAACATTCCACCATAACCTCGATTTACGTTCGTATAAACGCTCTAACTTGCGAAAACCAGAATTGATGGCCTGCTGTGCCCCCCTGCTCTCCGTGGTGAGCGCACAATCACTCTCCACCTCAGACACAATCTCATCCCACTGTATCATATTATCTCAGTTTCAAAAAGAAACAAACAAGGAGTGTAACTGCTGTCCCCCTAGGGCTATATGCCCTAGTATAACCTGTAAAAGCAGGTATTCAACTCCGCGGGGAAAGCAGAACTAAACCTCCATAATCTTGCAAAAAATCACTGAGCACCTGTGTGCAATTCAAAATATACACACAAATTTGGAGAAGGATAACATACCACAAGTGCTATCAGTGATATACAAAGAATAGAAAAGTATCAAAAATCTATAAAAGTATAAATTTTATTAGAGTTCCATCACAGAATAATATAAAAATTAGAAATAAAAATAAAAAAAGCTATGAGATGGCCATCTCCTCACATAGACCCCATACACACCTCTCACATACATCACTGGCCAGGTAATGATATGAGCTCGTTTGGATGTAAAAGCGTGGTTGAAGGCTTGGTTGCTAAGGAAAGGACAGTCCAGCGCAAGACATTGCAGTGAAAAAAGCACTCCACAGTCCAAAGCAGAAACAAAAGCAAGCTAGCAAAGGTATGGTAGGCAGCAGAAAGCGTAGTTTCAGGACATGCATCACATTTGATCAATCATGATCCCCATATGGGTATTGCCTGTATCTCACCCTCCTGTGTTCCGCATGTATCCGGAGGTGCAGATGTAGATCTGGCAAGGTGGTGAATCAGCCGGTTGTCAAGAACCAGAAGAAGAAGAAGAACCAGAAGAAGAACCAGAAGAAGAAGAAGAAGAAGAACCAGGAGAAGAAGAAGAAGAACCAGGAGAAGAATAAGAAAAAGAAGAAACGAAGAAGAAGAAGAAAGAAGAAGAAGAACCAGGTGCCAGTGAAGAAGAAGATGATGAAGATGATGGTGATGAGAAAGAAGATGGCAAAACAGAAAAAGAAGACGGTGAAGAAAAAGGTGGAGAGAAGGAAAAAGAAGAAGGTGAAGACGGTGAAGAAGAATAAACAAGAAATGCAGAAAAAAAGTTTTCCATCAAATTTTTTTTTTAAATTACACCTATTTAATTGTGATTTCCCTTTAAAAAAAATAACTTTAAAGGATACCCGAACTGACATGTGACATGATGAGAAAGACATGTGTATGTACAGTGTCTAGCACAGAAATAACTATGCGGTGTTCCTTTTTTTCTTTTTCTGCCTGAAAGGGTTAAATATCAGGTATGTAAGTGGCTGACTCAGTCCTGACTCAGACAGGAAGTGACTACAGTGTGACCCTCACTGATAAGAAAATTCCCCCTTTTACCTCTTTCTTGCTCTCAGAAGCCATTTTCTTCCTGGAAAGTGTTTTATAGTTTGAATTTCTTATTAGTAAGGGTCACACTGTAGTCACTTCCTGTCTGAGTCAGGACTGAGTCAGCCACTTAGATACATGATATTTAACTCTTTCAGGTTGAGAAAGAAAAAAAGGAACACAGCATAGTTATTTGTGGGCTAGGCACTGTACATACACATGTCTATCTCATCATGTCACATGTCAATTTGGGTATCCTTTAAGGCCATCCGAATTTGTGATCACGACTATTACCTGAATTCAATTACCGATCACGACTCAAATTCGAATCGAATTCTACTGGTCGTGATCATGGCCGAACTCGAATTTGACCCGGAACCAAATTCGATTTATTCAAATCGAATTTTGGCACATTCGATCATCACTGCCCATAGTGCTTAACTATGACTGCAAAAAAAAAAAGGCATGTACATAATGTCAATTCCCCTTCGTGATTGTTACCTTCTCGTGGTTATAGGGCTTGCATATCACAATGAATCAATTACCTATATGAGTGTGTTGGAGGCACACCCAAGAGGAGAAAGTTGTTGTTTCATCGTGGACAGACCAAATTCATTAAAGCCTACTAGGACAACACTGGGCCCACACTGCAGAACCACTGTTTTCTGGGTCACTTTACTGTCAATGAGCTACCTCAGCCTGACAAAAAGGGCTGGAAAACTGTCATGGCCTGCACTCTCGCCAATGTGCGCACATTAGCACGGCGACCACTACACAAAGATTGTGGCCGAGAGGACTAACATGTAAGTCCTGAGAGCCTCAACTACTAACAACTCTTTGCAGTGCGTTAAACGCTGAGTTTGGTCTGTCAGAGTTTGGTCTGAGTGAAGCATGTGAAGTGGGCATAACCCTTACATTACTACTCTCTGAACATTTTAAAGCAGCCCTTTATTCCTCAAATGTAGGAATGTACAGTGATGTCTGCCCTTTAGGGATTAAAACCTGACTCTGCATCAACTCCGTAATTTTTGGTGGAACTTTTGGCATGGCTGTTAGAGCCTTTGAAACTAATATTCTTCACTTTTGTGGCAAGAAATAGTCTTTGTAGTTTGTGAATTTCGCCTGCCCATCGAAGGCTATGGAGGTTTGCCCATTTAGAGCAAATCTGAACTTTTCCCGGATGTTCCGATTCGACGTTCATGACATCTCTAATAGATAGATAGATAGATAGATATTACATGACCAATGATTCTCTAGACTATCTATCTATCTATCTATCTATCTATCTATCTATCTATCTATCTATCTATCTATCTATCAAAAATGCCAACAGAAACTTTGTAGAAAGTTTCTGTATTACAGTTAAAACCACAGACAGATAAGTATGATTTTTTTTTACCTCCTAACATTTTTATGGGCTAAATATTAAGAACAATTTTCTTCCCATATTTCTCTTCAAGACACCTCAGAGGTCAGATGATTTGATTTTCTTTTCAATGGGAATGCCACGAAAAATGCTAGTCTGGTAATTCAAGGACAAGCACACAGAGAAAGGGGGGATACGAACGACTTTCGCCAAGTGGAGAATATGGTTCAGCTTAACCGGCCGCTGCAAGTTCAGAAGCCACAATTGCTTAGAGAACAAAAATGCGTCTTGGAGACCAAGAATAAATAATTGCAGTCATACAACACCTGTGAACATTGTAGATAAATATACAGGCTGGGAGATGGAACTCGAAACATTGGGACAGCTCGAGAATTCTTGAAGTGGGTCCATGTAATTTAATAAGGAGCCTAATTCCTAAATGTTTGATTGGGATGGAGGGATGGCACATCGATCCATCTATTATGCTTTGGGTTGAACGTTTACCATTTTTTTGAATCCTTTAAGCCAAGAAATTGAGTGTAATGGGTTTGGATGAGAAAAAAAATGAATTTTCGAGGAAATCCTATTGGGTTTGGCATTTTTATGATTACTTTCCTCTTTTAAACAACGTTTCCTGAGGAATAAATTCAAATCTATATATATAAAATCGTGTGTGGGTGTGTGTGTGCTTGCGTGCGTGCGTGCCACAATCACTCGAAAACGGCTTAACCGATTTGAACAAAATTTGGTACAGAGATCCTTACTACCTGGGATGATATATTCTGGGGGTCTCGCGTCCCCCCTGCACACCTGGGCAGAGCTAGAAACCACTAATCAGATTCCTCCCATTCATGTCAATGGAAAAAATTTAAAAGGCTGCCATTCTCACTGTAATCAAGCCAGAGTCTCCACACATGGCACAGTTGGTCACTTGGTCACTGAGGTTACAAATCCAGGAAAAGTGGGCAGAGCCTAAAACATCCAATCAAATTTCAGCTATTCATGTTCAATGGGAAAATGTAAACTGCAGCCATTCTTAGACTGTTAATGGCAGGATTCTCAAACTTGGCACACTTGGTCACCTGGTAAATAAGATTAAGATTCAGGAAAGTGGGTGGAGCCTACAACAACCAATCAAAATGCACTTATTGCTTTTCAAGGGGAATATTGAAACTGCTGCCATTCTTACACTCTTTATGGCAGAGGCTTCAAACTTGCACCAGTCAGTCATTGGGTGACTGGGGTTCAAATTCACCAAAAGAGGCAGAGCCACAAACAGCCAATCAGATTTCCTTGCTAGATAAACAGCTTCCATTCACACATTTTTGATGCCAGGAACCTGAAAGCTCACAAACTTGGTCATAGGGGGACTGTGTGTCAAGGTTACAAAAAGTGGGCGGAGCCAAAAACACATTTCACTGGGAAAATAGCCATTCTTACACTGTTAATGGCAGGGTTCTCAAAATTTTCACAGTTGGTCACGGGGTGACTGGGAATAATATTCAGGAAAATGGGTCTAGCCTACAACAGCCAATCAAAATTCACCTGTTGATTTTCATGAGGAATATTTAAATTGCTGCCTTTCTTACACTGTTAATAACAGATGCCTCAAACCTGGTACAGTTGGTCACTGGGTGACTGGGGTTCAAATTCAGAAAGGGGGCGGATCCACAAACAGCCAATCAGATTTGCCTAATTTCAATGGGAACATACAAATTATTGATACCAAGGACCCCAAAGCTCATAAACTTGATAATTGAGTGACTGTATGTCAAGGAAAAAGTGGGCGGTGCCAACAACTACATTTTTTACATATACATAAAATATAAACTGCAACCATTCTTACACTGTTAATGCCAAGGTTCCCAAACTTGACACAGTTGGCCACTGGGTGACTGGGATTAATATTTAGAAAGTGGGGGGAGCCTACAACAGCCAATCAAAACTCACCTATTGATTTTCAAGGGGAATGTTGAAACTGCTGCCATTCTTACACTGTTAATAGCAGAGGACTAAAACCTGATACAGTAAGTCCTTGTGTGACTGGGGTCCAAATTCACTAAAGGGGGTGGAGCCACAAATAGCCAGTCATATTTGTTAGATTGATTTCATTCATTCTGTTATTGACAGGGTTCTAAAACTTGACACAGTTGGTCACTGGATGACAGGGATTAATGTTCTGGAAAGTGGGTGGAGCCTACAACAGCCAATCAAAATTCACCTATTGATTTTCAAGGGGAATATTTACATTGCTCCCATTCTTACACTCTTAATGGCAGATGCCTCAAATCTGGTACAGTCAGTCACTAGGAGACTGGGGTTTACATTATGTAAAGGGGGTGGGCCACAAACAGCTAATCAGATTTGTTTAATTTTAATGCAAAAATGCCACTTATTGATGCCAAGGACCCCAAAGCTCAGAAATTTGGTCATTGAGTGTCTGTATGTCAAGGTTACAAACAGTGGGCGGAGCCAAAAACAACTAACTTTTTACATGGGAAAATATAAATGGCAGCCATTCTTATACTGTTAATGGCAGGGTTCTCAAAGTTGACACAGTTGGTCACCGGGTGACTGGGATGAATATTCAGAAAAGCAGGTGGAGCAGACAACAGCCAATCAAAAATTCACCTATTGATTTTTTAAGGGGAATATTGAAACTGCTGCCATTCTTACACTGTTAATGGCAGAAGCCTCAACCATGCTACAGTCGGTCATTAAGTGACTGGGGTTCAAATTCACTAAAGGGGCAGGGTCACAAACAGCCAATCAGATTTCTTTGCTGGATAAACTACTTCCATTCACACAATTTTTATGCCAGAAACCCAAAAGCTTACAAACTTGGTCATTGAGTTACTGTGTGTCAAGGTTACAAAAAGTGGGCAGAGTCAAAAACAGATTTCTCTTGGAAAATGTAAACTGCAGCTCTTCTTCACTGTTAATGGCAGGGTTCTCAAACTTTGCACAGTTAAGCACCGGGTGACTGGGATTAATATTTAGAAAAGTGTGTGGAGCCTAAAAAAGCCAATCAAAATTCGCCTGTTGATTTTCAAGGGGAATATTTAATTTGCTGCAATTCTCTGTTAATAGCACAAGCCTCAATCTTGGTACAGTTGGTTATTGGGTCACTGGGGTTCAAATTCAGAAAATGGGGTGGAGCCCCAAACAGCCAATCAGATTTGTTTTATTTTACTGGGAAAAAACAAATTATTGATGCCAAGGAGCCCAAAGCTCACAGACTTGGTCATTGAGTGACTGTGTGTCCAGGTTACAAAAAGTGGGCAGAGCCAAAAACAAATTTCACTGGGAAAATATAAACTGCAGGCCTTCTTACACTGTTAATGGCAGGGTTCCCAAGCTTTGCCCAGATGGTCACTAAGTGACTGAGATTAATATTCAGGGAAGTGGGTGGAGCCTATGAAAATTCACCTGTTGATTTTCAAGGGGAATATTTAAATTGCTGCAATTTTTACACTGCTAATAGCAGATTCTTCAAACCTGCTACAGTTGGTCATTGAGTAATTGGGGTTCAAATGCTAGAGAGGGGCGGAGTCACAAACAGCCAATCTGATTTGTTTAATTTCTATGGGAATATACAAATGATTGATGCCAAAGCTTACAAACTTGGTCATTGAGTAATTGTGTGTTAGGGTTAGAAAAAGTGGGCGGAGCCGACACCAGCCAAATACATACCCGGGCAATGCCGGGTCATCAGCTATTGTATTTATAATATATAATTTACTTTCTCTCTGTTTCCATCCCTTTCTCTCGCACTCTGTGGCTGATTAAGAAAATGTACCCTGTGAATCACTGCTTTTTATCTGTTTATATCTCATGAATTATCATACCTTGATGAGGAACCGTAAAGACTTACAGTAGGATGTAATAAATGATTTGGGAGATTTATGGAGGTAATTATCCTGGTTTCAGCATTAGAAACACTTCTTATTGCTGTAAATTGGTATGTAACTCCGCCCTCCCTGTGATGTTTATCCTAGGCTATGATGTCACACAGTCTTCTGCCCCAGAGCACTCTGGTAGACCACATGATGCTCCTGCTCACCACACAAAGGGGTAAATAAGCATTCCACTGTGATGCATCTTCCCAGCAGTAAAGACGCCACCATCTGTGATAAAATGAAGAGTTTAAATTTGGTTTAGGAAAGATTTTACAATGGGCAAACATTGGCTAAATTATTTACATATTAGTATTGTGCTAATGAAACAATTGTACTTACTAAGTTTAATTCTGTAAAGTTGCTCTTTAGAGGACAACTATCGATAAACAAGTTTTTTTTTTAATACCCTGTATTAGGGTTCACATTACCACTAGTCCCAGGGGCACTGTATTTACCTCACTTCTCCCTGTCTGCTTTAAAATCATCTTTCACTCCTAACACAGCTCACAAATACTTCACAGTGTTCTCCTCACAGTATGCACAGAGGCAGAGGAGGAAAGCTGATCAGAAGAGGTAACAGGTACCTAGAGGTGCTGAAATATTGCTGTAGTATTACCCACAGTCAGGGAGACATGTATACACCACTCCTGACTGACTGGCTGCTTGTGATGTTACACTTCTGACTCAAGGCTGCAGCTTGCAACAACCTCTGACTGCTCCATGTTGGGAGGGGGGGGGGGTGATCTTGATTAAGATTAAGATACACTGCTAATGCCTTTATTAACAGTCAGAAAAGTGAAGAAAATAAACACACATTTCTGCTAATAGTAGCAGTAGGGTATTGTACCGTGATTTAAAACTTCTTGCTATTTCTGCTAATATAACCCCTTATCACCACCTGAATAAAGGGGCCCATACACTAGTCGATTTCAGCCATCGATCAATCGATTCTATGGATTTGATCAATCGGAAATAGATTCCATCAAATCAGCTGACCGATTTGTAGCCAATTTCAATTGATCTTATTGAAATCTGTTTCCAGTGTGTGACACACATCAGATAGATTCCTGTCAAATTCGACTTGACAGGCATCTGAAAGAAATCTATCTGATGGTCGAATCTGATGCAAAGTGCATGGCCACCTTTAGATTCTTTTAGCTGGGTAATTACTAGACTATATACTGAGGAGTTGATAGCAACCCACCCAGTGCAGGAGCATGGTCTGTCCTGCAGCTTCGACACATTTGTTTATCTGGATGTGTTGGGACAGAGGAACAGCTGTGTGAGGAAAGAAACTGCTTTTAGAACTTGTGGTAATGTGCGCCATAACATACAGCATTTTAAAAAATGCTTTAATCAATAGAGGTCCTTTAACCCTCTGGGCGATACAATTACAGGAGGGAGCGCAGCACTTTTTAAAAAAAAAAATATATTTTTTAAATCATGTAGCGAGCCCTGGGCTCGCTACATGATAGCTGCTGCGCACCGGCATCCCCCCACCCACTCCGATCGCCTTCGGCGATCAGAGTAAGCAGGAAATCCCGTTCAGAACGGGATTTCCTGCTGTGCTTCCCCGGTCGCCATGGCGACGGGGCAGGATGACGTCACCGACGTCATGGACGTCGTGACGTCAGAGGGAGTCCCGATCCACCCCTCAGCGCTGCCTGGCACTGATTGGCCAGGCTGCGCAAGGGGTCTGGGGGGGGGGGGGCTGCGCGGCACGGCGGGTAGCGGCGGATCGGCGGTGAGCGGCGGCGATCGGAAGTTACACGCAGCTAGCAAAGTGCTAGCTGCGTGTAACAAAAAAAAATATGCAAATCGGCCCACCAGGGCCTGAGAAATCCTCCTGCGCGACATACCCCGAGCTCAGCTCAGGATTATCGCCCAGGAGGTTAAAGAGGAACTGTAAGTAAGGATTGAACTTCATCCCAATCAATAGCTGATACTCCCTTTCCCATGAGAAATTGTTACCTTTTCTCAAATAGATCACTGGGGGAAAAGAGGTGTTCTGTATGGATGATATTGTGGTGAAACCCCTCCCACAGTGTGATGTCATTGTAAGGATATATGGGGCGATGAGGATATGTACGGTAATATTCAGAACATGGTGGCCATTTTGACTGGTATCTGATGTACCATTCATTTTAACAGCGGCTTCAAGTGGAATTCATTTTCTGTCTGCTTTGTGGGTGAAATACTATCTTAGACGTGTATGCCTGTTGGAGACAGTCTGGATGCTGTCTTTGAAATAACCTGTTACCTGAAAATGTTAAATATGCATCTCTCTGTAAAGGGCTTTGGATCTCATTTGAATAGACCAGCTGAGTTCAACAGACACCTAGATATTGTGTGGAATAGGAAGCTAGACATTAGCAGGCTATTGTCCCAGTACACAACTGGGCCATCTGTTCTGCTGTCAGCTGTCACAAAGGGCCTGCAGGAAGCTCCTATCTTTGCATGAAAGAGTTGAGCCTGGATGGAACAACAATGGTGTCACCCTTTTTTGGTAGAATGTGAGGAAATTAGATTGATTTTGGATGAGGACTTTGGGTAGCCCCCAAGGCATAGTTTATCCTATAGGAAACAGAACTTGTAGTCCACCAGGAGATAGCGAGAAGCTTGGTCTAGAGATGACCCAAACCTCCGGTTTTTGGTTCGCGAACCTCCCGCAAAAGTTCGGTTCGCGCAAACTTTCCCGAACCGCAATAGACTTCAATGGGGAGGCGAACTTGGAAAACTAGAAAAATGTATGCTGGACACAAAAATGATGGAAAAGATCATTTCAAGGGGTCTAACACCTGGAGGGGGGCATGGCGGAGTGGGATAGACGCCAAAAGTCTTGGGGAAAAATCTGGATTTGACGCAAAGCAGCATTTTAAGGGCCGAAATCACATTGAATGCTAAATTGCAGGCCTAAAGTGCTTTAAAACATCTTGCATGTGTATACATCAATCAGGTAGTGTAATTAGAGTACTGCTTCACACTGACACACCAAACTCACTGTGTAACACACCACAAACAGCTATTTGTGTAGTGACGGCCGTGCTGGACTGGTGCGCACCATGCCCAGAGTGCAGGCCATGGCGGTTTTCAAGCTCATATGTTTGCCGGGCTGAGGTAGCTGAATGACAGAACAGTGACTGTCCAGCTGATCAAATTTGCTCTGTCCACAATGAAGCAACGACCTTATTATCTTGGGTGTGCCCCCCCCCCCCGAGACATTCATATAGCCGGCGGTCATTGCTTCATTGTGATACGCAAGCCCCTTCACCATGGCAAGGTAATGATCACGAAGGGGAATGGGCACATGTGCATGCCTTTTGTTTTGTTGCCTGCAGCTGCAGTGCAGTCAGAAAAATTAGGCAGGCATGTACATGCACCAGAAAAGTTTTTATAGCGGCCGCTGCTAGCAGCGGCCTTAAAAATTCAGGATTCCGCCTGGAGTCCTGGACCCTGTTGGTGGTGGCGGAGAAAGCAGTCAAGCGGCCTGCAGGCAAAGATGCTGTGTGGGGAGCGACTTAGTCTTGGGGCAGGCAGTCACACGGCATGCAGGCAGAGATGCTGTGTGTGGGGACTGACTTAGTCTTCAGGCAGGCCTGACCATGCTTGGCAGACCATGTGGTCAGATGGTCCCTTGACCCAACGCTGTGTGCCAGAGATGACACCACTTGCCTTTCAACATCACGGTACAGTTTGGGTATCGCCTTTTTTGAGAAATAATTGCATACCTTCCACTGCGGTGTGTGGCTTTGCTTTTGTCTGCTTCTTTCCCTCAGGTAGTCATCCCATTGCAGTTTGTGGTTTGTAATCATGTGCCTTCGTAAGGTAGTTGTCCCTACACGGGTCTTGGTCTATCCACGGCTCAATTTTCAGTGGCAGAGAGTACAGATGGCATTGCTCTCATCTGAGGCAAACACACAAAAAAAAATGTCCACACCGCTGAGCCCTGGGATGATGGCACTTTGGTGGAGGCGGCCGACTGAGTGTTAAGTGGGGTGCCAGAATCAGAGCAGGAGGAGGAAGATATGTCACGCTTCCGTGCAGAAGCTGAGAAAGATGAGGTGTTCTGTATTAAATAGTCAACTACGTCTTGACAATATTGGGGGTTGATGGCACGTGCCTTCTTCTGAACACTGTACTTTGGTTGCGGGCCGCACAAAATCACGACAGCGCGACCTCGAACAGAGCTGCCAGGTGGCGTGCCTCTGCCTTTTGTTTTGTCCATATGGGGGGATGAAGTGAAAGGTATGCACTGACTTGAATAATACAATGTGCAGTCCGTCACACAGGTGCAGTTAACAGGTATGCATGGAGTGGTTTATCACACTGCGTGCGCTCAGGTAGGTAGGTGGGTGCACTGAAGTGAACAACACGTAGTAGGTATATGCAGTGAAGGGTCTTACATGTGCACCTGTCACACACAGACAGGTACCGGATAGGCACAGTGACACTGCGTGCGCTCACGTAGGTAGCTGGGTGCACTGAAGTGAACAAAACAAGTAGTAGGTACATGCAGTGATGGGTATTATATGTGCACCTGTCACACACAGACAGGTACCGGATGGGCACAGTGACACTGCATGCGCTCACGTAGGTAGGTGGGTGCACTGAAGTGAACACAACAGTTAGTAGGTGTCACGGAACAGCCGTGAGAAACGAGAACGCAATTGGTTTATTGCGCCGATTGCCATTGATTGTAGTCGGGCAAGCAATCAGAGACTGACATTCCTGGTTTTTAAAAAGGCACTTTTTTCTCCGCCTTTACCAGCTGGTAGAAAACCTGGCCCTGTGACTTGCTAATTAAGCCAGAGGTGTAACACTCAGATATTAATTAACAAACCAGGAGTCTTTTCAGAGCCAAGGAAGCTAATCCCAGCAGGGGGCTATTCAAAACCTGCTTTCACTCCAGACTATCCGGCACCAACCACGGGCCATCTGAATGCATATGAGGTATGGTTTCTTGTCGATTATATGGCAACCATACATCACACAGCTATGAAATTCATATAGTCTTATTCAGTAAAATCTGGCCATCGTGCTGATATGAAATTCATTGTGATAGCCCGTCCGGTTATTGAGGTATGAACCTTCTCAAGAACTGGGTCCACTGCACTAGCCATGTCTGATGTCATATTAATCTGTATTTTCCGACAAGTATGAATCTGTTATTACCCTAAATATGACGTGTATCATTTGTGAGTTACGGAAGTTTGTAGGTTTAAAACCTAAAATCTCTCAGAGGAAATGAACTGTCATTGGTTGGAAATTCAGAGGGGGCCGGCATTGCCACACACCCAAACCAGCTTCATCAAAATATCTGCGAGGGGCCCTTCCCTCATTCCTCCATTTTCCACCTTGATAAACGCACGGCCACCGTGAGGAACAAGTGGTGGCCATTTTGCTTGGATTTTAAATTGAGCTGAAACAAAGGATTTTACCAAGGACTTTATGATTCTTCCCACAAAAGGACATCTTTCCATGAAACTATGTATTTTTTCTCCCTTTCTTTTATTTTTCATACTGGCTATTACTGTTTCAATAATTGTTGATTTTAATAATTGTCTGTATATATTAATTATTTATATTGCCCGTGAATAAAAGACTTTATCAAAGTAATTCACTGTTCCGCTACCCTATTATTCAGCATACACAGAAACTGAACTCAGACTTCTAAAGAGACGCTACTGTTGCTACTAGCCAGACAGAATAAAGTGTGTTTAACCGTTTTTATTTGCAGGACTAGTCAGTCAGTCGGGTCCACTGGCCCATACCAGTGGTGGTGGCAGTTATACCCTGAAATAGTGTGTAAGTTGTAATTACCATACCTCACAGGCTCCCTTCTGGTCGGGCTGCTGCCCAAATTTCTGTCGGTTTCTGCACAAAGATCGCGACCAAAGTTTGCATGGTCTGTGTGCTGAAACCGATTGGAAGGCAATTTGCGGTCTGACCACTAGGGCTCCTGTGACAGTAGGTAAATGCAGTGATGAGTATTACATGTGCACCTGTCACACACAGACAGGCAGTCAGGCACAGTGACACTGACTGACAGGGCTGTATATAATGCAAGTGGGCCGCAAAAAAAAAATAGATCACAAGAACAAGATTAGCTCTCAAAAGAGCTGTTGAGGGGTGCTTTTTTAGCAATAAGAATCAACCAGGAGCAAGCTAAAAAGCCTACAAGAGCCTAACTAAGCTTTCCCTAAGAGAGCCTACAGCAGCTATGCCTTCACTAATTACTGCAGGCACACAAGTGAGTCCACTGCCTGACGCTGCCTGCCTTTTATAAGGGGTGGGGTGGGGCTCCAGGAGGGAGTGTAGCCTAATTGGCTACAATGTGCCTGCTGACTGTGATATAGAGGGTCAAAGTTGACCCTCATAATGCACTACGGGGGCGAACCAAACTTCTGGAAAAGTTCCCGGTTCGCCGCGATCGCAAACCACGGAAGTTCGTCGGGAACCGTTCTGGCCATCTCTAGCTAGGTCTAACGTGATTTCTGATCAGACCGCGGTTTCCTACAACCAAGTTTGGACCTTTACGCTGGTAAAGTTAGACTTCTGTTTTATTCCCCCTTTTTTTTGATAAGCAAATTGTCTTGTGAGTGTCTTTGTACCTTTTCACTTTGTTTTTGTAAATATCTTTATATATATATTTCCTTCTGTACTGTTTCACTCTTTTTGGAATATTAAATCTTTATTTAATAAGCTAACTTCTGTGTGCTGACTGCTGAGCAGAGATTTACATCTCCTAGAGAGAGACTGCAGTGTAATTGTATTACAAGCTCAGTGCCTGATTGTATGCAGGGATGAGCAGAAACTACTCCAGTGCGAATTTATGCATCGTAGTTCGCATCTACGCATCGTAGTTTGTAGGTGAGGTTTCAAAACTACGCTTACGAATTTACGCGTAGCGAAGTACCGCTACGCGTAGCTTACGCCCACTATACGTAGTTAACATGTGTATTGCGTAGTTAACTATGAATGCATTACTCGTGTCTAATTTTCCGTGTGCGATTGTATGCTTACAAATTTACGCATTGGAAAGGGCAATGTCACGGACAACTGCTAGTGGTGGCTGAGTTGTGCAGAGTGTGGTTGAGGGCGACAGCCTGATGTTAACTTGAATAAGGCTCCCCCTCTTGATTTTGGTCCAAAATCCCATCAGAAACTGTCTCTGCAGGCTTGCCATGAGGCCAGTTCCTGACAGTCATGACCAAGGTCCTGACAGTTTGCTGTCTGTGAACCTTGTTGCATTGTGGGAAACAGCTGTTTCCAACTGCCAAGCAAGCAGTATCTCCTTCTGCAGAATGTTCGTATAGGCCTAGTGCACACCAGAGCGTTTCGGCTGCAGTTTGCGATCCGCTTGCGGGTGCGGATCCGCTAGGGTAATGTATTTCAATGGGCTGGTGCACACCAGAGCGGGAGGCGTTTTGCAGAAACGCATACTCCCGGGCTGCTGCAGATTTTGGATTGCGGATGCGTTTCTGCCTCAATGTTAAGTATAGGAAAACTGCAAACCGCTCTGAAAAACGGCACTTCAGAGCGGTTTGCCTGGCGGTTTTTGTTACAGTAGCTGTTCAGTAACAGCTTTACTGTAACAATACATGAAATCTACTACACCAAAACCGCTACACAAAACCGCAAAACGCTAGCTGAAACGCTGCAGAAAAAGAAGAAAAAGCGTTTCAAAATCTGCTAGCATTTTGCGGATCTGCTAGCGGTTTTTGGTGTGCACCAGGCCTTACTGAGAGTTTTATGCACAGAGATCACCTGACAGGACTAAAGAAGTTTCCACCTATTAAAATTGTCAGAATGTAAATCAGGGTGAGGAAATAATTTACAATGGCCAAGTACTGACTAAGTAATAAATTAATATTGTAAAAAAGAAAAATAAGCAGTTTTATTAATTACATTATTTTCACTGCAGTTCCTCTTTAAGCATATGTATACACTGGAGCATTGTGTTCCTTGCAAAACCGCAACTCGGTAATTTTAACCCAATCACAGAACTTTCAGTTTTTCCAATTTTAAAGCAGTATTTTATGAGTCATTGTTTGCAGAAGAGAATGCAAAAAATAAGAATAAATAATCAGAAAAATGGAAATTGGAAAAATAGAAATTGGAAAAACGGAAAATCTTGTGATCTGATTAGTCCAATGCTTCCAAGTCCTAGACTTGGGCTAAAATTACAGAGTTGCCACCATTTCCGATTTTGATTGGAAATGGCTATTTCCAATCACAGAACTCAGAAGCATTGGACCAATCAGAGAATGCAGAATTTTTATGCAAAATCGGGTCACCACGGTAATTTTAGACCAAGCACAAGACTTTCCGATTTTCCAATTTCCGCTTTTCTGAATTCCATTGTTCCGATTTCCATTTTTCTGATTTTTTTTTTTTTGTTAATTTTTTGCATTCTATGATGCAAAAGATGACCAATAAAATACTTCTCGGAAAAAAAAAGAGGGAAAAAAAACAGAAATTGGAAAAAATGGAAATTGGCATTGGCGGAAATCAGAATTTCATTGAAAATGGGCATTTTGGACCACTTCTAATCGTCACGTCAGCACCCAAACTCACCGGACTGAGTCCGTACGTGCCTCACTAGAGGTGTTTGGAGATACCTTAGCCATTAAGGCCACTCGTTAGCTACAAATTGTGCTCAGCAGAGCGCTTGTTAATGTTAGGTATTTGGATAATTCAAAACAGGTCCATTTTACACTCTAAAGAAGCAATAAGCCACGACTTGTTAAGCAAAATACAATTATCTGCAATATGTTGCTCTCTCAGGCTCAATCTGTAAAATATATGTGCTTGCTCTCTGGATGATCCTCATACACCTGTCCAGCTTTCGAAGACAAGAAGGAACTTTTTCTTCTACATCTTTCCTGTTTGGCAGCAAAGTGCTCTGTTTCTGGCAGGCAAAAGGTGAACTAATAGTGATTTTTAGGGATCCCAGAAGACAAACAGGTCTGCGCTCCAAACCAGACTGATCACGGCGTGGGACGCCCTCGCTCAGCTTCCAATGGCCGAATATAATCTCTCTGAAATTATCTGCTAGAGAAAAGATAAGAAAGTAAGAGTTGTCCAAACTTTCCCAGTGATGCAGAGGAACAGTTGGCGGGGGAGGGAGGGGGACCTGTCGGCTATGAATATAAAAATCCCCCCATGGAGTTTACTATCATGATATGCAATTTTTTCAAAAAGGGCCAAATAGAAAAAACAGAAGACAGAGAATCACATTACGCAAATTGACATTTTATTGCCTGTACTTTCAATGCTTTCTTACAGACGTGTGCTTAAATGAGGTTCGCCTCCAAGTGGAAATTTTGTTTTTAGCAATGACGCCCCCAAAGGCCAATAAAAGCTAAAAAAGTTACCTGCCAGGCCCTCTTCCTGTCAAAGTCCCATTCTACCCTACAGAATAGCCATACACTCATCCCTTGGCCTCCACAATGTTCTCAGTGGTGGTACCTGTATTAGATGCACCGCAATACCTCTCTTGGGGCTATAATACAAATGGTGATGCATGGTTCAATGTTGAAGGTTGGGGGAAATTACAAAACAAGCTATTGTAAAAAAAAATTTTATTTTCAACTTAGGGTAGCCATACATTGGTCGATAGCCACCAGATCGACCAACAGATAGATCCTTCTCTAATCGAATCTGATTACAGAGGGATCTATTGGCTGCCCATACCGATTCAAAAGCTGTGGAGACGCCACTGCCGCCTGCCTTGCCACCCCCAGGTGATTCCTGGTTCCCCGACAAGCAGCAATCACCTGTCCGGAAGGCGTGCGTCCCCCTTATTCGTGCAGTCTCACTTCTTTTGGTGTCCTCCATGTCTTCTTCACTTCCTGTCTCGTCCTGGAGCAAGTAAAAATTTAAACAGTAGAGGGCGCTCTACTGTTTGAACTTCGGCTTGACACAGGACGTGACAGGAAGTGAAGAGGATATGGAGAAGGAGGCGAGCCAGAAGAAGTGACAGCATGTACCTGGGGACTCGCGCAGGCCGGACAGGTGATATTATTGCTGCGTCAGTCATCGCCGAATAGAACGGTGCTAGCGATGCACTCCTGACCCGCCAGCGATCGACCAAGATTTTCCAGCGGTCAGCGTTTACATTATCGATTTTACAGCAGATTTGATCACAGTGATCGAATCTGCTGTATATTGGTGGGAATTTGAGCCAGTGTATGAGTACCTTTAGTCTTCTTCAAGTTACAGTTAAACAATTTTCTTCACTCTGTGCTAAACATTTACAGAACATCCTCCCTATGTCTGTCTCTCTTTCCTAAACCAGCTTTCAATGTACACTAAACATACGCAACCCATTGTAAGCTCACAAGGGCAGGTACATCCTCCTAGTGTTTCTTATTCTGCTGTAATTTATCATATGTGCCAGTTTTGGTGACATCTCAAACTATACATCAACTATGTTTGTATTTGTACTTGCATTGCCAGATGTCCTGGTTGCACAGAGTTTTTAACTTCTCATATATCTTTGTTCCCTACTATGTGGTTTAGATTATGTTCAGCGCTACGGAAGATGTTGGCACTATATAAATAAAAAATACTACTACTGTAATAATAATAATTAGGGAAGGCCGAACATTGTGATTTTGCAAACGGGTTCGCTAATTTCCGCTTTAGCGGAATCACGATTCAGAAATTTGACTTTAATGGCAGGTGAATTTCTAAAATCTTCTATGCATCCACAATTTCTTTTAAAAAGCTATACAAAGTATAACAAAATCAAGACAGTGACATGTCGGAGAGGGATCAAGGGCAAGATAAACATCACATATAGATTTTTCTAATTAACGTATTTAGAGCAATCATTTTTTTCCTCTCAAACATTTCAGAATTGAAACGTTGACTTTGTGAGCATGAACATAAAGCTTGCAGGGTTGAAGGAGGAATGGAGGTGAACTGGACAACATTGTTGCAAAAATAACTTTTTTGTAGAAATGTGAAAAATCATTACTTTACCACAAAAGCGCAAAAATGCAGAACAAACAATATTTGCTTTATAATATACTGTAAAAATCTACTTTTACCATGAAAATTCATAAAAAGTGCAAAAAATATAAAACTTTATTTTCTATGGTACTTTGCTTGCAAATCGAATTTAACATTGTTTTCGCTAAATTGAATGCAAAAAAAAAAAAATAGATATTGGCATTTTCACTCATCACTGGCACAAATATCTGAATCACAATGAGAAATGACATCCTTAGCTGAATGTTTAGATAAGTTTTCTAATAAAATTGAAGCAGTTCATTGCGGGTGATGTAACCATTTCTTCAGGAGAATGTTCTTGGAAGCTGAGGCTTAGCTCCTGTGTAATTTGTGACTTTTGAATTCTCCTGGCCAGTTATTGACTACAGAGGAGATAAGAAGTAGATGAAACCTTTAATAAATTGTAGTAATAAAAAATATACTGTATATTATTACAACATGGACGGCAATAATAACAACAGAATCAAGAGGTTGTCGAAACAGAGGAAGGATCCTGAATTGGATTCAAACTGAGTCATTATGATTTGGGAAATTTATGGTACCTGGCCTTCTCACCAGAAACTCACTGGGGCTGCTTTACTAAGACTAGGGATGCTCGGTTAATTCCGTTCGGAATTAGGTCAATTATGATTCCGATAGTCGGAACGGAATTACTAAACCTCTCAAACGGAATTTTTATTATTTCCGCGGAATTTTCCGGAATAAACCCAAAAGATCTCTCTCTCTCTCTCAGTCTCAGTGTGTAGTAGATATCTGTCTTACCCTCTAGACCACCAACCACACTACATGCTAAAGCTGGCCTTTATTGTACCATTACGATCAATTCAATAGAAAAAGTAGCATGATTAAGGATTTGTACTTTTTTAAAAGCCAGCTTACGTACCTTAGTCAGTGTCTGGTGGATTCCCCTCAGCCAGGGCCTGGTGCTAACGTTTAAATTGGGTTACACTACTACTATTGGTCAAATACAAAAGAGAAAAATTTCCGGGGGATCCAGATCTGATGTGCTTTTTCTAGATACGTTCAGAGATACTAAATGTAGAATGTGTACTCACATAGCATGGTTTCTGAAATAGGGCAACAGCAATGCCGGATTCAGGGATTATTTTTCCACATGCACTATAATGTTTTGGAACACTACTTGGCCGAGGTCATTCTTTAGGAAATCAGTCAATGCTGCACAACAGCACAACAGGCTTTTACAGGGACACAGGGCCACCATCAGAAATTTTTGAAACCCATACTGGGCAAACCAACTTGATCCCCCCCCCCCCCCTCTGCCTCCACATGGGAGCATTCTACGTATGCTCAGTTCATTACGAGTAACTGCACAGAACGCTCCCAGCTATGGGAGCACGATGGAGGCTTGACTTCATAGGAGCACAATGGATTGGTCCGGAAGGGTGTTAAGGGATTTGATGGACTACAGGCGGCTAGTTGGAGGCCCAGCTAAGTAAAAATCCTTTTCTCCCATTTCTCTTATTTGTCTCAGGTTTACTTTAATTACTAACTAACTAAGGTAACTCCTGGATGGGCCCTCTGCCACTTCTCATCACACTAATGGGTGTTGGGCAGCCCATGTGTGGCACTGTTCACCGGGCTCCAGATTCACTCAGGCCCCATACAGCAGTCCCCCCCCTTTAAAATCAAACTCAAACACCCAATACTGCGCTCATGCAACAATTTCAAGAAACTAAAATACTATGCACAATATAGTTCACATCAGTATTGTCCTTTCTAAAACTCCAACCGATGGAGCGCTCCTCCTTAGTGTGTGTTTTCACTCATAAAGTCTCTGGTCAGTAATAGGTAGACGCTCAGATATTTCTCATCCAATAGGAGCACTTTCACAATATATACTGTACATATGGGGTTTCCCCCCTTTAGGCATAGACTTACCAGATGGTGCGGCCTTCCGGGCCCGTGTTAGCATCCGAGGTATTGGCCACCTCGCAGCCTGGCTGGCACCCTTTCCACCTGGTCTTCTTATGGCTATTTGTGAAAAAATCCAAATCCACATTGCGTAAAAGCATCTAAAAAAGTTTATTCCTAAAAAATTACTGTGTACAGCAATTCAAACATATTATGCCTTTAAATGGCGCAACTGATAAAAAGAAACTGCTTCCAGCAGTTTAGACAAATTCTGCCTTTAGCAGGCACTGCTCGTTTGACATATACTCACAGCGGCAGTTGGGGGATGCTATTGGTGGTATGCACTCATCCACAGACCTACCACATGGATTGGTGTTAGGCCTCCTCCCAAACAAGCCTCTGTCACTAGCTAAATTCAATATATTTTGTAAAGGCGAAAAATATTGTAAGACAACATGCGCTCCTCCAGCCGCGTCCAAGCCGTCAGCACACGTAGAAAAACGTCACTCCGTGGCTCCGCCCAACGTTTCGTTGCCTTAGCAACTCATCCCCCCTTTGATGCCTTGAAGGTGGCCTTGCATGGACGGAATAGGAGGTATGGGGATCTAGTGTAGTGTTGTTGTTTGAATTCAGGCTATTGCTATATTCTGCCTGAAAATGGCTGTCCGAATTTAGATACCGTCAACCCCAAAAATGCATGATTCATTTTATTTACCTTCTGAAATTTATTACAGGCAGCAACATCTTTACTACTGGCAGGTGATCTCTGCCAGGTGTTTATTTACTACTCTTAGTTTATTTACTAGTCCTAAAGCCGGTAGAAATTATTTCTGATCTCCCAGAATGCTGGGGTAGTGGGGGTGGGGGGATTCTGCATAATAAACAGCCTAGGCTAAGCCTCAGTGGGGGGTGGAGTTACCAATATACAGTAAAAGTGGGCATGCTGAATAATTTACTGCTTTCTACTATATGTCAGTATGGTTCTTCTTTAAATGGGAAAGAAGTCATCTGGCTTTAGCTGTGAAGCACCTGTCAATGCATAATACATATAGGAATGTATTTAAAATCTGGGGTCTGACAGTAAATATATGTGGACTCTGCCAAGATTTTGGGGGTCATTTCTCTTGGAACATATGAACTATTTCAGCTATGTTATTTAACTGAATAAAGCTAGGCCTGGTTCTAACAGTGGAGCACCTGCCAACAATGTCATGCTTTATTCTTGTATGAGCTACAGAGCAACCTAACTTATTTTTTACTATGTAATATAAATATATAAAAACTTTCAGCTGTGTTTTGGTTACAAAACCTCAATATCTGTCGGTGTTTATCGTGCTGTCATGTTACTTCTTTCACATGTGCACATTATTGGCTGTGGACTTTTGTCCATGTGGCTATTTCCAGGGCCGGTTCTCTCATGAAGCAAGGTGAAACATTTGCATCAGGCGCAGAGATTTCAGGGGCAGCATTTTTGTATTGTGTGTACCTTCCTGAGGAGGAATGGAGTGGCTGAGGGTGAGAAGTTTGTCACAGACTCACAGCCAGCCGGTGTGCTATTGTGGGGGGAAAAGGCTGCGTGTCCCTAAACACATGTTGCAATTGAATGGTTAATCGCACAGGCATACACCGCCTCTCCTCGCTGGTGTGCTATTGTGTTGAGCTGCAGTATGTCATGTGAGAACATTAACTTCTTAAAGACCGCCTCACGCCAATTAACGTGCAGTCCTGGGCAGTGTCGGACTGGGAGGTGAAAAAACTGAGGAAATCCACTTGCTGGCCAAGCAGCAGTAACCCTGTGTTATCACTTCTAATAGAAACCTGCAGCAAGTCTTCACTGTGAGCAGCAACACCTGATTACTGCTGCTTGGCCAGCAAGTGGATTTCCTCAGCTTTTCCATTTCCCAGTCCGTCACTGGTCCTGAGGGTGTGTTTTGCAGGAGATCGCAAGAGCTCCGCTCTACCATCAGTCTCCCAGCGGCGAATGCTCAGAAAATCGTTCCTAGTGGGTTTCTGGCCTCAATATGTATGTGTGTTTGCAAACTCCATCTCTTCCACTGACAAATGTAGGACCTGGACTCCACAGGTCCTACAATACTGAATAATAAATAAAAAAATAATAACACAATTTCTTCCAATAAGATTAAAACAAATTTTTTAAAATATGAAAAGAATAATTAAACATTGAACACTTATTGTCAGAAATGTTCTTTCATAGAAAGAAAGTCTTTTATACATTAGTAATTTGAGATTATTTCTATAGCCCATGATAAGAATGCTTACAAAGGAAAAAGATTGGTGGTGAGAATGTTAGATAGAAATAGGTTTCCTGATAACAATGTAAACATAGACCGAGGATGTAAGGAAGTTATGCTAGGGACACACCATACAATTTTCTGGCAGATGTACCTGCCAGATCAATTATTTCCAACATGACCGATCTAAATTTCGATAGATTTTTTAATTTTCAGATTTTTTAATTGTTTTTTTCTAGCGATTTTCATACAACTGAACAAAAATCGAATAGAAAATCAATTGGAATTTTTTTTTTAAAACGATCGAAAAATAGATCAAAACTCAGATCGGGCGTGTTAGAAATAATTGATCTGGCAGGTAAATCTGCCAGAAAATTGTATGGTGTGTACCTAGAATTAGAGGGATATAAAACATATGGAAGAGAAGGCAAAGTTTAAACTTATTTTAATATAAAAAAGAAATACATGCTAATTGCATAGTGAATTATGTACTTTGCTATCATTAACAGTTAAATCATTTCTAAACAGATTTTTTTCCTAAGGTTAATATCTATCTTCATTGAACAAGAATGTTTAATAAAGTGTTCGCGTAATACATTATTTTTATGATTCTTTAAATTGTTATAACATTTGAAAGCAAGACTTATTTATAAAGGAAATGTTTTTCGCTAAATGTTAGACTTTTTTTAGTGAGCTGCAATAAATAACAAGTAGTAAAAATAAGAAATATTCTACTAGTCGAATAAGGCTTAAATTATCAACAACATACATGTTTTGAGATTTTTTGCCCTACAATTACAATTACATTTTCGTTTAATTTACCGCACCACACAAAGGCCCATATGCAATTAACTTTATCTCTTGAGTTTATTTTCACTCCTTGTCATAAACTGTCTTTTTAAAGTGTTACTGTCGGGCATAAAATCAAAAACCAATTCTTTATTTTTATCTGGTAAACAAGTAATGAGGATGCTAATCAGGCAATCCAAAAGTTAAAATCTCTATTACTTTTCTTGTTGATAAATGATCATTCCCCAGTTTACCTGACTCTTATTTGGTACGTTGCCGCACAAAGGAAGTTGCAGTGCATGCTGGGTTGTCCTTTTTGCTTCTGTACATTAGTTTAGTCTCAGGGGAAATAAAGAAGCAAAAAAAGACAACCCAGCATGCCCTGCAACTTCCTTTTTGCAGCAACGTACCAAATAGTCAGGTAAACTGGGGAATGATCATTTATAAACAAGAAAAGTAATAGTGATTTTAACTTTTGGATTGCCTGGTTAGCATGCTTATTACTTGATTTTATGCCCGACAGTTACACTTTAACCACTACCAGCAAACAAAAAATACTCAAAATTACTTCGGTAGAACATTTTCATTAACTTTTTGGTACTTTTTTCAGTTGTAAAATGCTGAAAAGTTATTTTAAAGAGAAGATGAAAATTATCTCCTAGGCAGGGATGGTCGGAAATGCCAATTTCCGCTTCACGGAAAATCCACTTTCCGCCATTGCCGATTGCCGCTACCGATTCCACTTCTCCGCTACCAATTTCCACAATCCGATGCGGATTTTCGCCGAAATTTCCACCGACTTTGACATAGATTTTCTCAAAAACTACAAGGTCTTTTTGAAAAAAAGGAAATATTTCTCCTTGTTCACACTCTTTGGTTTAACATACCCTGCAAATTTGGTGTGTCCAGCACCTATGGGTGCTTTGCTATTAACCTCTAAAGTCGGCAGTTTTTAACTATAGTGTTAAATGCAGAAAATTTGCATTAAAGTGGACCCAAATTAAAAATACAAGATTTCAGAAATAAAATATATTTTCTAAATTATAATAATAAATAGCAGCCTTTTTTCAGCTGCATGATGACAAATATAAAATATTTTACATTTATTGGAGGAACCCCTCCCTTCCTTTCAAATTGCCGGGACAAAATCCGGCAAACTGGTGGAGTAGGTGGTGTTCGGCAATGGAGGAATTGCAAATGGCTGCCCCCAGTATAACCCTAGTTATTAAAAGAGAAGGGTGAAAAGCATGCACTGAAATGCTCATAGGTTTGAAGGAGTGTATTTAACTGCAATGCAGTAATTGTAAGCCATTCAGAAGACTCAGAATGAATAAGCCAATCGGAGAATGTGGAAATATCCGCCTAAATCCCCATTCTTTGATTGGTTTATTCATTCTGAGTCTTCTGATTGCCATAAAATTACCGCATATCGGATAATGCGGATTTTCTGCATTTTACATTTCAGTCAAAAGCTGCTGACTTTAGCCGTTAATAGCCAAGCCCCTATAGGTGCTGGAAACACCACATTTTCAGGGCTTGTTAAACTGAAGAGTGGGAACAAGAGGACATTTTTTCAAAAATACCTTATAGTTTTTGAGAAAATAAATGTTAAAGTCAACGGAAATTTCTGCGATTTTCGCAAAAATCCACCTACCGCATTTGTATTACCGTTTTACGCATTCCGATGCAGAAATGCAACTTCTGATCAGAAATGCTGACATTGCATTTCTGCGGGATTCGAACGAGCATCCCTACTCCTAGGAGATAACTCAGGAGAAAACGGTAATTGCATATGGGCCAAAGACACTTACCCCAGACTTTACACAACAAAACGCCTGTAAAAGTCCAGTAAAAATATCTATGCCAGATAAAATAGTATAGTCCATATGTGCGTATAGCCTTTGTCTTCTTTCTGGATTAGCCAAGAGGGGCCAGAGACATAGATTCCTCCACCACAAACAATTAGCTGATCAATCACCAAGTTTTTTGGACCTAAAATGATAAGGGCCAGTCTCACATTGAGACCTTTTCGGGCAGCCTCTTGTCTATCCAGCACAGACACCAAGGGCCATATGCAATTCACTTTTCCTCCAGAGTGTTCTCCTAGGAGATCATTTTTCATCTTCAATTTAAAGCAGATCCGAGATGAAAAACTAACTATAACAAGTAACTTGTCTATAAATCTTACCTAAAGTTTAGATAGTTTACACAACAAATCTAGCTGCAAACAGCTTTATTAGAATATGATTATTTCTTCCTGTGATACAATGACAGCAGCCATGTTGTTTGTAAACATTACACAGAGGCAGGCTTATCTGCATCTTGAGCAAAGAAAACTAATCCCCCTCCTCCTCCCTCCTCCCCTCTGCATCTGAAATCTCTGGCTAGTAATACCTCCCCCTCCTCCTGCCCAGACTGAGCTCCCATGAGCCCTTGCTACTGTCTGAAAATGCCAAGGCTCTCTGAAAAGCTGTGGACGAGGCTTGTTTAGTTTATAGGGAATTAGAGTATTAAAACAAAAACAAAAAAGTATTTGGCTTGAGGAATGCCCTATAAACGATAGGAAAGGAACACAATTATGCAATGTGTAAAAGTTCATCTCGAATCCACTTTAAATTAACATTTTAGCACTTTGCAATGGGGAAAACTACCAAAATGTAGGTGAAAAAGTTCTGTCAAAATTATTTTGAGTATTTGTTTGCTTGCTGGGGGTGAGAAGGGCATTTTATTGACAAGTTGTGAAAATATCACCTAGGAGAAAACTGAATTGCATATGGTCCCAATTCAATTCACTTTTCTCTTCAGTTTTCTCTCAAGAGATATTGTTACACCTTATCAGTACAATACCTTTAAAGCCCCCAGTGAGCAAGAAAATAGTCAAAATAAGCTTGATAGTACCTATTTTGTTGTACTTTTTCAGTTGTGTGTTGAAAAGTTAATTTTTAGAGAAGATTAAAATGTATTCCCTGTGGAAAAAGTTAATTGAACGAGGGCCAATGTGTTACTTTGCTTAGTTCCTTAAAGTGAACATCAGGACTAAAAATCGACTCAGCAGCACTGAAAAGGCTTGGTGTTTCTTTTACAATTTCACAGCATCAGAACTTTGTTTCTCTTATACAAGCCTCATTTTTAGCTGCACAGAACAAAACTGCCCGGGCATTTTTCCCCTGATGCTGTGCAAAGCATGATGGGATTTCTGATGTTGTTGCTCTCGTTCTGCTGTTTTGGTGCAATTTTTTTTTTGTTTACATTTTGAATTTGACATTTGAAGCCTAGCGCGTGCAGCTGGGAGGGGTGATCAGGACACAGGAGAGTTGGAACTGTGTCTCCTGCTCCTTGTCACCTCCTTTCAACCAAAAAGATGGCTGCCCCCATGACAAAGATGGCAGCCCCCATGAATCACAAACATTTGCCTTTTCTTTTAAAACAGGGTGGGTAAGAGATTATATTACCTATCTATTCTAATTAACATAACTAATGTAACTTGATGACAGTATGTTTGTTTAGGCTGGAGTTCCCCTTTAATCATCCAGACAGGTGAGTTAGCCAACTGGCTGGAAAAGCATTTAAAACTTTTGCAGTTGATAACTTTGAAGGACAAAGAATACATTAATTAATTAAATTGAAAGGCATAACTGGATTTTTTTTCTACTGACTGCTAAATCCCAACAAACTACATGGGGTTCGTCTTTAATATAAAATTTTAATTTTATACTTGCACTGCTTTGATAGTTTACTTTAAACACTTTTAAACTTCAGTGATCTTTAAAATATTTTACATTTTTAAAAACAAAAATACAAAAAAACAAATGCACTAATGGGTGAATATGTAGACGGAGGTCCCTCAAACCTCTGATGAGGCCGTATAATATGTCCCTGGTGGATGGACAAACCAGCCCTTTCATGTGTGTATGGATATTTATGACGGCTGACACACTGGGAGGACATGTGAAATGTTGGAGGCTATAAATGTAAATATTACCGTAAGGGTATAAATTATGAATCTTTGGCTTGGTGGGAAGGGCGTGGGATTTTTTGTTCTGCGCACGATGGAAATTTGGCCTCAGTTGTGGCTTTTAAAAATTTAATTGGCCAATTTATGTTTCGACTGAGGTCTGCATAATATAAACATATTTATTTCATCTCTGCCTCTGCTTTGTGTCTCTCCGTGTGACATTCAGCTTAGTAGCCTCACTTTAGCGATGCAAGCGTAAAACCATTATTATTAAAATTATTATCACTATTATTATTATCATCACTATTATTATTAGGCACCAGGTTAGAAATTCAGCCACACTCTACCAATGTACAGCCACACCAGTAACACGGAAAAAATGTATATAAAAAAGTATTGCGGTTGCACAAATGTTTTTGCCATTTAACATCATTAAAAATGACCTTTTCATTTTAGTTTGCAGCTGCCTATAACTATTTTAAATTAAATGTAAGCCTAAGTTGCATGACTTTTCTGGTCTTCCATCTGTACTCTGTGATCCACAAGTTTTCAATGTAGACAGCCCAAGTAATGACACAGACACAGAATATTTATATTGCGCTTTTCTCCTGGCGGACTGTAGCCATAGCTGCAGCCATAAGGAAAGCAATGGGGCCAGACTCTATCTCTGCAAAATGCCTGAAACTCTGTGCCGACCAATTAGCGCCTGTATTCACAGACATATTCAAAGCATCTCTCGAACTCTCAATTGTTCCGGACTGTTTTAAAAGGTCAACTATTGTATCAATCCCAAAAAATTCAAAACCTACATGTTTAAATGATTACAGGCCTGTTGCCCTGACATCATTGGTCATGAAAGCATTCGAAAAACTGTTAATGGCTTACCTGAAATCTATCACAGATCCCCTGCTGGACTCTCTGCAATTTGCCTACAGGCCTAATAGATCCGCAGACGATGCCGTGAACATGTGTATGCATTATGTACTACAGCATCTAGACACCCCAGGAACCTACACCAGGATTTTATTTATAGATTACAGCTCTGCATTTAATACCATAATGCCATCTCTGCTACACAGCAAGCTCTCCCAGCTACACATACCTGAATCCATCTGCAAATGGATAACCGATTTCCTAACCGATAGGAGACAGCGTGTTAGACTTGGTAAACACACATCAAGCTCTCTGACCGTCAATACTGGTGCACCCCAGGGCTGTGTGCTTTCCCCACTGCTGTACTCACTTTACACCAATGACTACATCTCCACAGATCCATCTGTTAAGGTTCTGAAGTTTGCAGATGACACAACAGTAGTTGGTCTCATACAAAATGGGTATGAATCTGCATACAGGCAGGTGGTGGGACAGCTTTCCTCCTGGTGCAGCAGCAACAACTTGGAACTAAACACTCTCAAAACCATGGAGATGATAATAGACTTTAGGAGATCTCCCCCCCAGCACCTCCCCTTAACCATAAATGGATCCACAATAACCCAGGTAGAGTCATTCAAGTTTCTTGGGTCCACGATCTCACACAACCTAAAATGGGATAACAATACGGCCACTATTGTCAAGAAAGCGCAACAGAGGATGTACCATCTACGGCAGCTGAAAAAGTTTGGCCTACCTCAAAATTTAATGGTGCAGTTCTACACTGCAATTATTGAATCCACCATAACATCATCTATGACTGTATGGTTCAGCTCCTGCTCAGCATTAGAAAAGGGGAGGCTGCAGCGCATCATCCGATCAGCGGAAAGGATAATTGGCTGTAGCTTACCTTCCCTGCAGGATCTTTACGCTAGCAGGTGCAGAAAAAGAGCAACCAAAATTGCCTCTGACCCCCTTACCCTGCCATCTCCATCCTCCAGCGCATGCCTTCAGGAGTAAGATTCCGGTCAATCGCTACCAAAACCTCCAGACACAGGAACAGCTTTTTTCCTCAAGCGGTAGCCATACTTAATGCTGAACCACGTTAGAGTTGCTAGGACTTGATAGTAATCAGCACAGAACTGTAAATGAACAATTCTCACATTGCTTACTGCCACTATACTTATAATGTCCTTGACTTGTAATATACACACTGTCTGTCCTTGTATTGTTTGTGTTTGTTAAGCAACTGCCAAGACAAATTCCTTGTAGGTGCAAACTTACTTGGCGAAATAAAATTGATTCTGATTCTGATAAGGAGGCGCTCTATAGACAGAAGCAGTGTTAGGTAGTCTTGCCCAAGGTTTCCCACTGAATAGGTGCTGGCTTACTGAACAGGCAGAGCCGAGATTCGAATTCTGGTCTCCTGTGTCAGAGGCAGAGCCATTAGCCATTACACTATCCAGCCGCTTCGTTGCAGAAAAAACTAGCATCACAAAATAGGAGCAATTGTTGCCTATTTTGCACGACTGCATGAACAGAGTCACAGGAAGTTCTAGCACTCCCAATCTTGACAGATTCAGTATGGAGTAGTTTAAAAATTGGAATTATTTTATATTAGGTAAAAAAATGTTTTAAGGACGACTGTAGCAAGAGGGATATGGAGGCTGCCATATTTCCTTTTAAGCAATATCAGTTGCCTGGCAGTTCTCCTTATCCTTTGCTTCTAATACTTTTATCCATAGAACAACAATGCAAAGAAACAGGTGTTTCTGACATTAATGTCAGAGCTAAAAATATTCCTGAGGATCAAAAATAAAGTATTTGCAACTTGGAAATAATGTCTGGTCCTATGTTTCTGGTATACAACATAGTCCCCAGTATCCTGCACCGGCGGGGATCGCCTGATGCAGGATACCTGTGCATGCCGGTTGCTTAATCAACTGTCCAAAATAGTGCAAACCTCCCCCTTAGATACTTACCGAGGCTCCAGTGATGTGTAGCAGCCTTCCTGTACCTCCCTGCGGTCCCTGCTGGCTTCCCCAGTGCATAGAAGCCGGAGTATCAGCTGACTCGCATCAGGCCATGTGACATGCCGACTTCCATACACTGATGCCAAATGCCGCTAGGAGCACGTGAGGAGGTACAGGGAGACTGCTAGACATCGCTGGAGGCTCAGTAAGTAGTTTAAAGGATACCCAAGGTGACATGTGACATGATGAGATAGACATGGGTATGTACAGTGCCTAACACACAAATAACTATGCTGTGTTCTTTTGTTTCTCTGCCTGAAAGAGTTAAATATCGGGTATGTAAGTGGCTGACTCAGACAGTAAGTGACTACAATGTGACCCTCACTAATAAGAAATTCCAACTATAAAACACTTTCCTACCAGAAAATGGCTTCTGAGCGCAGGAAAGAGATACAAAGGGTCAATAGTTCATAGATTTTAGCTCTGGAATACTTCAATGAATGTGTCATTGAGCAAAAAACAATAAACAATAAACAGTTAAATCTTAATAAGTAGATTTAAACATAAATCATTTTAGGAGAATGAAGATAGGTACAATCATTTCATTAGTTCATTTTTGCCTCGTGTGAGCTTTAAAGCCTGCCAGTACCCACAGAAAGCCCCCAAAAAGAGGTCCCCGTTAATCTTCAGGCATGCCGGCTAGTTGAGACTTCTGGTTGCTTGAATTTCCGGATAATGGGGACTCTGCTGTACCACCTTATCTCTGTTTTGTTTAAGCCTTAAGGTGGCCATATACTTATAGATTTGCAGCAGATTCGACCATCAGGTAGATTTCTCGGTAGATGCCTGTCAATTCAAATCTTACAGGAATCGATCTGATGTGTGCCATACACTAGGAACAGATTTCTGTATAGATTTCAGAATGAAATCTATTGGAAATCAATCTACCGTAAATGCATTATTGCACGATTAGATCCAATACAACTCTATAGGCCACTGATCTGCTGCCAGAAGCAGATTGACCTAGATTGTCAATCCTGTCAGATAGTTCAAATCGTTCTAAAATGATTGAAATCGATTGCAAATCGATTTGCTGATTTGAAAGAATCGATTTCTGATCGATCGATGGCTGAAATCGACCAGTGTATGGGCCCCTTAAAAGTTAGCTTGATAGTGTACAGATAAGACTGTTGCCTTTAATTTAGAATTTGATTTCTTGATCAGGGTTTGAATCTCGGCTCAAGACAGTATGTAAAACAGCAAAAATAAACTCATGATAAAATGAATTGTATGTGTAGTACAGCTAAGAAATAGAACATTAGTAGCAACGAAAAGAGTCTCATATTGTTTTCCAGTACAGGAAGAAATCAAAACGTCAGTTGTTATATATGCTAAAGAGCTTCTCTGAGCTAATCAACCCATTGGGTTGACGAAAGTCCTGTTTCCTGAAGCGCTTAAAGTGTAAAAGTCGGGCATAAAATCAAAAATCAATTCTTTATTTTTATCTGGTAAACAAGTAATAAGGGTGCTAAGCAGGCAATCCAAAAAAATCACTATTACTTTTCTTGTTGATGAATGATCATGACTCTTATTTGGTACACACAAAATGTGGTACACAAAAAGGAAGTTGCAGGGCATGCTGGGTTGTCATCTTTTGCTTCTTTACTTCTACTTCTCTACTAGAGAAGCAAAAAAAAAAGACAACCCAACATGCCCTGCAACTTCCTTTTTGTGTACTAAATTTTGTGTGTACCAAATAAGAGTCAGGTAAACTGGGGAATGATCATTCATCAACAAGAAAAGTAATAGAGATTTTACCTTTTGGATTGCCTAGTTAGCATTCATATTACTTGTTTACCAGATAAAAATAAAGAATTGAATTTTGATTTTATGCCCAACAGTTACACTTTAAACAGCCATGAAACAGTGAGAGACGGGTTGAGTTGAGGTTTAAGGGCGCATTTCCGGAAACTGCTGCGAATCCGCAGAGTTTTCCCGCAGGCGAATAGTGCGGGGAAACTCTGCCTTAGGGTGCAATGGTAACGCCGGCCGAATCGCTACCGCTAGCGATTCGGCCGGCTTTTCCATCCGAATCGGCGTGGGAGGCTGCGGATCCCATAGCCGTGCATGGCACGGCTGATGAAATTCGTCTGCTTTTCCCGCAGACCTGGAAGAGCTGGCGTGCGTCTCGCAGACGCGCGCCGCTCTAGTGGAATCGCGCCCTTACAGCAGGGAAGTTTAAAGGGTCATTAGCTCTGCTCTGTTTTATGGTTTAAAATACAGAGTGTGGTTTGTAAATGGCAAATATGACAAAATGATATGTTATTAAAAAAAACAAAAAAAGATATATACAAAATATAAATCTGAGACTCTTTTCTTTGTTACTAATGTTCTATTCATTATACGTACCTGTATATCATAGGTTGTTGTTTTTTGTTTGTTTGTTTTTTTTGCTTATTGATTGTTATAAATTTCTGCAGCCACACAAATAGTAATTTAGAAACCTTTCAGGAACTCCCCAACTATGTTCTGTTATGACCCAGCGTTGGAAGATCGAATTTACACATTTAAAATTTCCATCGTTAAAGAGACAATGGGATTTTTGTAAGATATGCATTTTTTTGTGTGAAAATTACAACTTTCCTAAAAATGTGTTATTTCATACCCATTGGAAAAAAATATTCTTGCATGCTCCTGCATGCGTTTCTGCACATATACTCTGTGTGTGTTTTCTCATGCACATAGACTTAAATGCATTTGGTAAAAACGGGTTTTCTCACAACCATATATTTTTGTGAATATTCTCATTGTACGACAATGTGAAATTTTTGCGAAAATTATGGTGAAACAAAAATGTCATATTCAATCATCACTAATAAGTTAATCCAACATACACAATCATGGTATCATTTGTTAAAGGGCAAATGGGGCTTTCTTTCTGTACTAAACATTTAATCCGATACTTTAAAGCAAAAAATAAAGAAATAAATGCACCCAAATTTTGCAAAAAAAGGCTTTTTTTATTTTGTCAGGACACAAACACAAACTTCAGCCTTAGCTACAGTATATCTATACTAGCTGACCCGCGGCGTAGCATATGCCGCATAAAGGGGTAGCCGGCAAGAAGGTGGTATTGGGCACAGCAACGGGGACGGGGTTAGACCCCCCCCCCTCCCTCACCTGGGTCCCCCATCTGCGCTCCCCCTCTAGCTGAAGTTCAGCAGCAGCCGCCACTATCAGTAAGAGGCAGCAGGCGGGGATGACTCACCTCTTCCGCGTTCCAGCGTGCATTCCACTGTCGTCACTTCCTGCAATGCCGTCCACTGTATTGTAAGTGGACAGCAGTTCAGGAAGTGACGACAGTGGAACGTACGCTGGAACGCGGAAGAGGTGAGTCATCCCCGCCCACTGCCTCTCACTGTTCTCTGAGCCAATAAGATTGAATTTTACCATTAAAAATACTGTCATAATTTTCTCAGTTGATAGTGAAAAATGCACAATGTAGAATTATTTCAGAATCAAATATCTTCACCATAAATTGCGACAGGAACATAATCTAAGTTTAGTGATAAATGGTAGAAATAGCCAAACAGAATTTGAGTTTTTTTTTTTTTTATCTACATTAACACTTTTTTATTTTTAAACTGGAATTGGTAAAACTGAGAAATAATGTAGTTTTTTTTTTCTATTTTTTTCTATTGAAATGCATAAAAAAAAAAATTATTCTAGGGAAAAAATGCCATACAATGAAAGTCTAGTTTGTTTTGAAAAAAATATATATACAGTATTTAATTTAGGTGTCATAAGTAGAAAAAGTTATTGCTGATTAAATAGGGACGTAGTTAAAACGTCAAAACTGCTCTGGTCCATAAGGCGGAAATAAGGTCTGCTGCTGAACTTAAGCTAGAGAGGGAGCGCAGATGGGGACCCAGGTAAGGGAGGGGGGGTTTGACTCCTCTCCCCGCCGCTGTGCCCTATACACCCTTCCTGCCCGCTATCCCCTCCAGCTCGGCGGCAAGTCTAGGACCGCCCCTGGGGCAGGGCGCTACTTCTTCTTCTTGCTTGAAGGTTGAGGCACGTAGCCTATTATATATATATATACATCCTCTGAGACTTCATCTAAGTCAGGAGGGTGTAGATATACGTCTTGTAGCTGAAGACTGCTGTGAATGATTGGGCATTGCTCCTGTGCACACTCCTGTGCATCTGCTGCAGCACTAACTGGTGAAAAGGAAAAATATGTTCTCTGAGCCAATTAGATTGAATTTTACCATTAAAAAAATGTCATAATTTTCTCAGTTGATAGTGAAAAATGCACAATGTCGAATTATTTCAGAATCAAATATCTTCACCATAAATTGCGACAGGAACATAATCTAAGTTTAGTGATAAACGGTAGAAATAGCCAAACAGAATTTGAGGGTTTTTTTAATCTACAGTAACACTTTTTTATTTTTAAACTGGTATTGGTAAAACTGAGAAATAATGTAGTTTTTTTTTCTATTTTTTTTCTATTGAAATACATAAAAAACAAAATTATTCTAGGGAAAAAATGCCATACAATGAAAGTCTAGTTTGTTTTGAAAAAAATATATATACAGTATTTAATTTAGGTGTCATAAGTAGAAAAAGTTATTGCTGATTAAATAGGGACATAGTTAAAACGTCAAAACTGCTCTGGTCCATAAGGCGGAAATAAGGTCTGGATGAAAAGTGGTTAAAGGGCACTTAATAATTGTTGTGCTAATGTATTCATTATTATCATTATTATTATTATTGACAATTATTGTGCTATTTTATGACTATTTTTGAAGTATTTATTGTTGAATTAAAGTCAGTGTATTCATATACCTATTATTTCTATTTTTGGGTCACTTTACAGACCATACAGTATTTCCACATTATTGGAGTGTCGGGGGAGGACATATAGTTTCAAGTTCAACCCAGGAATATCGGGAACCTGTTTCACTAAAATTCTGGATGTACGTTCATTATGTTTTCACAGGTATTCATTACTCTTGAATCCCCTGAATTTAACCCATGTAGGGATGCTCATTTGGATTTCGTGGAATTGAAATTTCCACATTTCCGAACAGAACTTGGAAATCGGAAAAAGGAACTCAGAAATCGGATTACCACAACTCAGAACTTGGAAGTATTGGACCAATCATAGAATGCAGTAACAACGCAAAAGCATTGGACCAATCAGAGAGCGCAAAAAATGACAAAAAATAAGGTACTCCTTGGGTCTCGGAAATAATTTGGAAATCGGATTTTGGCGGAAATTACAACAACATGGTAATTTTAGACCAATCACAGAACTCGGACACATTGGACCAACCAGAGAACGCAGAAACAAATTGAATGTATTTACCAGTCAGAAAATGCAAAAAATAACCAAAAAAAGGCTACTCAGAAATTAATCGGAAGTCCGCGGACTGCGGAATTGGAAATTGGCATTTCTGACCATCCCTAACCCCATGTATCCTTTTTCACTTCAGCTTCAGCAATACTTAGAACCTGGATCTACACAGTGCTTTATAGAGTGGGATACTTTCCAAAAAATTAAGATAGACCCTCCTCTGTATTGGATCCAAAAAGAATCTGGTTAAGGTAAAATCCACCCAATAACAACCTAAAAATTCAACACAAAGTAGGGTTCAGTTCCAGGATACTTCTCATGCTCACATCCAGAGTCCCATTGGACCTCAAGTAGGAAAGCATCTCAAGAGCGCCTGGGGAATATTTAGGTTCCTCGCTTCTGCGTAGAGGCCAAAAAATATGACCCCAACATTTCTCCACAATACATCTCCTTCTGTTTGCCTTTCACCAGTCTTCATTTCTATTTTTTGTTTCAATTCAATATTCAATCATTCAAAAAATGATCAATTCATTATTTTAAAGATATAAAAAGTAATGACAGGCAAAAAGAATTTGAAAAACGGTAGAAAATAAAAATTGTAGGCACATAGCCTCATTTTTGCCACTTTATAAATTACCTCACCTACTGCCTCACACTGCATCCATTAGTCACTTTGCTTCAGGGTCGTCATGGCAACATCTACTGACATCAGTCATGATATAGAGCAGGTGATCCTATTTAAAAGGGCCAGTGCTAATCGAGGGTTGCCGGGAGACCGGCCTATTTACAGAAGAAAATAAAGTGACTTTGGCCATTAGCAGACGCATTAAATAAAAATTTATACAAGCGGTATAGTCTGGTGTTGTTTGCCTATAACGCTATCCCCCAAAGTTTCTTAAACTTTCTGACATAGTGTGAGCCATTGACTGCAGACCCTCCTTTCCATGAGAAATGCTGGTCACTGGTCAACTAGGAAATGCTCATGATGATGTACTTATAAAGTAGCGCATGACTGTGTTCATTGGCACCTAGAAGGCTGTGATGTCAGAATGATATCACTCTGGCTTGACTCAACTTTTCCAGGCCCTCTCTCTCACTGAAAAGACCCTGTTTATGTTTACTTTTCGCTCTCACGCCTGTGAGAAAAAGGTCACGGATGGTCTTCTGAGCGCCTTATTATCCCTTCTGAGGAGGCTTGTGGTGCGCAACCCGCAGAGGCAGGCCACCCAGCAACGTGCCTGGGATAACTGAGTTAAAACAGCACAGCTACCAAATGTTCCACTTCTTCAGCTCTCGATTAGGAAGAGTGACAAGCGAGGAAGCCTGCAGCGTGAAGGCAAACTCTGGGAAATGTAGCCACACAGAATAACAGAGAGGGAGAAGAATGGTGTGCTTGTGTAACACGGTAACAGCGTATCAACAAGCGCACCGTAGTTCAGATACCTGTGCCAATGGGGGGAACTATATTAAAGTGAACCTCCGGACTAAAAATCTACTCAGCAGCACTGAAAAGGCTTGGTGTTTCTTTAACAGTTTCACAGCATCAGAACTTTCTTACCAAAGCAGCATTTTTAGCTGCATTTTTAGCTATGCTCCACCCATCAAAGATAACTGCCTGGGCTTTTTTCCCCTGATGCTATGCAAAGCATGATGGGATTTCCTATGTTGTTGTTCACATTGCCTAGCGACTGGGAGAGGTGATCAGGACACAGGACAGTTGGAACTGTGTCTCATGCTCCCTGTCACCTCCTTTCAACCAAAAAGATGGCTGCCCTCATGAACTCAAACATTTGCCTGTTCTTTTAAAACAGGGTGGGTAAGAGATTATATTACCTATCTATTTTAATTAACATAACTAATGTAACTTAATGACAGCATGTTTGTTTAGGCTGAAGTTCCTCTTTAAACCCTGCTGCTAGATGGAACCTTGTTTGAGAACTTAGGATAAGTACAGATAACTTTACTATACTAACCAAATCCGAACTGTTGGCGTGGGTTTCAGGAGTAGGTTAAAGAGGAGCTGTTAGGTATAAGGTCTCAGAGAAAATAAACACATATATCAGTAGCTAAAGATTGGCTGTACTTACATTACATATGCATTTCACTGTCCACGTTTGGATTTCACAGAATTTGTATATAGTATATGCAGAGATAGATGCTCCTGACAGCTCATGGCAGGCTCCATGTTTTTCTGTCAAATGTGTCGTCATGTCCTGCCTGCTTCCTGATCACAGATAAGCTCCTACTTGAACAACACAGTGTGCAGTGAATATTAATGAGCCATGTGGCTAGGAACAATAGCTGACTCCTGCAGAGTACTCTGCCCCGAGATTTATCAGTGCTACACGCTGGACTGATTACAAGCTTCTGTAACGTCTCATTAGCAGCCGAGGGGAGGGCCCCAGAATGCTTTGCAGTTTAGTATGCGGCTTGCGTCCTTATGGGTCTATAACAGCCTTTAAGATAAGCACACATCAAAGGTTACTGAGATTTTTATCTTCACTAATGGCTTTTGGGCTTCCTTCTAAACTGTTTAACACAGGAGAATAGAGGTTTAAATTAGCTTCTGCAGCCTGACAGTTACTCTTTAAAGTGTCTTCAGGAGGAACAGGTTAAAGCGTAGGGGAGGTTGAATTGTACCTGAGGCGACATGTGACATGATGAGATAAACATGTGTATGTACAGTGCACACTTTAATAACCAGGCTGTTTTACTTGTTTTATTTTGCTGCCTGAAAGAGTTAATTTCTAGGCAAGACAAGACAAGACAAATAACATTTATATTGCGCTTTTCTCCTTGCGGACTCAAAGCGCCAGAGCAGAGCAGCAGCCACTAGGGCGCGCTCTATTGGCAGTAGCAGTGTAAGGGAGACTTGCCAAAGGTCTCCTACTGAATTAGTGCTGGCTTACTGAACAGGCAGAGCCGAGATTCGAACCCTGGTCTCCTGTGTCAGAGGCAGAGCCCTTAACCATTACACCATCAGCCAACTGCATGGAAGTGACAGCTTCTGTCTTGTGGGTAGCTTGCCGGGAACAGGCATGGACCTTCGAGTCCAGACGGACTAGAATTCGGAATTCAAATGACATCTAATGACTTCAGGTGTGACCGCAGGCAACGGGAGGGGTTAACATACCCAGAGGTTTTCTGGGACATCTGCGTTCCATTACGCGTCATAGGCGTAATGAAAGCTGCATTCCATTACTCACTATTGCACTTCCTTATTCCGGCTTGAAAAAGGAAGCACAATAGTGAGTCATACAACGAAGCTTTCATTATGCCCATGACGCGCCTAATGGAATGCAAACTTCCCCAAAGACTTTTGGGTAAGTTAACCCCCTGTTGCCCGTGGTCACACATGAAGTCATTACACTTCATTTAAATCCTGAATTCTAGTCCGTCTGGACTCGAAAGCCCATGCCTGGTCAGGAATATGGTAAACCACTGATAAGAAAATTACAGCAATAAAAGTTTTCCTGGCAGAATACAACTTCTGAGAGCAGGAAGAGATAAAATACATGAACTATTGACCTTTTTCTAACTCTGGGACACTTAATAGGCTGCCACTGATTAGAGACAGGAGAACCTTCAACCTACTTTGTAAATGTCTAAATATAAAATTAAACCATGAGATATCTAAAAAAAAGTAATTTTAGCAGTAGGAGGATAAATATAACTGTCTTTCTAATCAGTTTATTTTCATCTCTGGTTCTCGTTAAGACATGAATTGTTGTTTAAGTACAGTATACCTGTCATGAGGGTGACAAGGATTTTTACTTACCTGGGTCTCCTTCCAGCCTCCTGCAGTCTGTCAGCTCCCTTGGTGTCTGTCCGGTCCCCTACATTCAGTCGCAGTCAGCTCCACTAAATAGCGATGAAAACGAACTTCACATAATCGTAATTTTGCATTGTCATTTGCAATCAATAATACAATACAATAACATTTCTATAGCGCTTTTCTCCCATAGGACTCAAAGCGCAATTAGCATGTCGAATCGTAATGCAAAATTTCGGGGGGAAATCGTAATTAACTTTGTATGTAAACGTAATCAGGAACCATTGTTTTAAAATTTTGCATAACTTTGCAATTAACCAGTGAAATTTGCTATTAACCACTTAAAGAGACTCTGAAGCCTCACTAAATCACTGTTTTTTCTTCACAATGCTGTTAAGCATGATTGTCCCCTCTGAAACGCTACATCCCTACAGCTGAAATCTCAATTAATCCACCCAAAATCCCAGGGGGGAAATCCACAACTTTCCTGGTTGTGGATTTTGCTGCCCAGGAAGGCAGAGCTTCGGGCTGTAGCTCTGCCTCTGCTAGTGTCAATCTACGCGCAGATCGCCGCGTCTCCCCGCCCCTCTCTGGGAAGGAAGAGTGAGAGGGGCGGGGAGAGGTCCGTGCAGATTGACAGAGTAGAGGCAGAGCTACAGCCTAAAGCCCAAAGCTCTGCCTCTATACGGAAGCGCTGCCCAAATCTCCCCCCCCCCCCCCCCCCCGGGATTTCGGGTGGATTCATTGAGACTGCAGCCATGGGGATGCGACGTTTCAGGTAGGACAATCATGCCTAAAAGGATTGTGAAGAAAAAACAGTGTTTTAAAAAACACAGAGGATGCCCTGGTCCCCTGGATCCCCCATTCATGTGAAAAACTGCTCACTCTGCTACGTTAGTGTGGCCTCTGGGGACCAGGGAACCCTGGTGGCCATTTTGACGGCATCAATACTGGCCAAAAATTCTTGTTTTAGAAGCCAATTTTTACTTTTCTAACCATTGTGTTAACGGCAAGTTTGCTGAAAATTCTTGTTTCCAAATCCAATTTTCACTGTGTTAATGCCATGTTTCCTGAAAATACTTGTTTCAGAAGTTAATTTTCGCATCAGCAGCATTATTCACTGCTGAACGGAATACAGTACTCAAAAGTGTAATTTCCAATTTTTGTGATTTTACGCGGAACAGACAAATTCCGATGCAAAAACTGTAACTGTTCCAATTCCGAGAGCTCATCACTAGAATTAAAGGGAAGGTTCAAGCAAAATAAAGAAATGAGTTTCACTTACCTGGGGCTTCTACCAGCCCCATGCAGCCATCCTGTGCCCTCGTAGTCACTCACTGCTGCTCCAGTCCCCCGCCACCAGCTAGTTCTGCTTCTACCAGCCCCATGCAGCCATCCTGTGCCCTCGTAGTCACTCACTGCTGCTCCAGTCCCCCGCTACCAGCTAGTTCTGCTTCTACCAGCCCCATGCAGCCATCCTGTGCCCTCGTAGTCACTCACTGCTGCTCCAGTCCCTTGCTGGCAGCTTGCCGACCTCGGAGGTCGGCGGGACGCATTGCGTACATTTTTACGCATTCCCACTAGTGCAGGAACATTAACACATACATTTTTACGCATTACTGGTTCAATGCGTACCAAGGTATGCATTGAACTAGTCATAGTTATTTGTGTTCTAGGCACTGTACATACACATTTCTATCTCATCATATCACATATCATTTCGAGTATCCTTTAACATCATTTTCGCGAAAATTTATGCAAAAAGAATATTGGCATTTTCACTCCCACGATTTGGCATTTTGTTCACGCGATTTCAATCAACACTTAACTGATTTTTTATTTCAGAGCCTGGAGGCACAACATCGTTCAGCTCGACTAGTGAAGGAGAATCGTCAGGCTCTCTCGTGCAGTGTGTCGGCCACTAGTCAACTTTCCATTGATCACACAGTTTTTAAGTTGATTGCTTAATCTCTCGATGAACTAGATTGTGTGCTCCTCTGAGGGACAGTGTAATATGAGGGCTGTGTAATATGTCGGCATTATATAACTGTATACATATAAAATCGTATGTATGTATGTATGTATGTATGTGTATGTATGTATGTATGTGTATGTATGTGTGTGTGTATGTATGTATGTGTACGTATGTGCGTATGTTTGTATGTATGTGTATGTGTGTGTGTGTGTGTGTGTGTGTGTGTGTGTGTGTGTGTGTGTGTGTGTGTGTGTGTGTATGTATGTATGTGTATGTATGTGTATGTATGAATGTATGTATGTGTATGTATGTGTGTGTGTAAGTATGTATGTATGTGTATGTATGTGTGTGTAAGTATGTATGTATGTGTATGTATGTGTGTGTAAGTATGTATGTATGTGTATGTATGTGTGTGTGTAAGTATGTATGTATGTGTATGTATGTGTGTGTGTATGTATGTATGTATGTATGTATGTATGTGTACGTATGTGCGTATGTATGTGTATGTGTATGTGTGTGTGTGTGTGTGTGTGTGTGTGTGTGTGTGTGTGTGTGTGTGTGTGTGTGTGTGTGTGTGTGTGTGTGTGTGTGTGTGTGTGTGTGTGTGTGTGTGTGTATGTACGGATGTGTATGTATGTATGTGTATGTCTTTGCGTAAGTCTGTATGTATGTGTGTGTGTGTATGTGTGTGTGTGTGTGTGTGTGTGTGTGTGTGTGTGTGTGTGTGTGTGTGTGTGTGTGTGTGTATGTACGGATGTGTATGTATGTATGTGTATGTCTTTGCGTAAGTCTGTATGTATGTGTGTGTGTGTGTATGTACTGTATGGGCTTGATTCACAAAGCCGTGCTAACTGTTTAGCACAGGTGTGCTAAACCGTTAGCACGTGAAGTGCCGTTCGCAGACTTTTGCGTGCGCAAAGTGCCGCGATTTGCGCGATTGTGGACTTTTGCACGCGCAATTTGACGCGATAAAAATCCGCGATTGCGTGAATCGCTGCACTTTGCTCACGCAAAAGTCCGCGGACGGCACTTCACATGCTAACTGTTTAGCACACCCGTGCTAAACAGTTAGCACGGCTTTGTGAATCAAGCCCTTTGTGTGTGTGTGTGTATGTGCCGCGATTACTCGAAAACACCTTCACCGATTTGAACGAAACTTGGTATACAGATCCCTTACTACCTGGGATGATATGTTCTGGGGGTCTCGCATCCCCCCTGCACACCTGGGCGGAGCTACAAATAACCAATCAGATTTCACCCGTTCATGTCAATGGAAAAAATGGAAAAGTCTGCCATTCTCACAGTAATCAAGCCAGAGTCCCCACACTTGGCACAGTTGGTCACTTGGTGACCGAGGTTACAAATTCAGGAAAATTGGGAGGAGCATAAAACAGCCAATCAAATTTCAGCCATCTATTTTAAATGGGAAAATGTAAACTGCAGCCATTCTTAGACTGTTAATTGCAGGGTTCTCAAACTTGCCACACTTGGTCACTGGGTGAATGAGATTAAGATTAATGCGTAATATGAAGGCGCTTTATAAATACAATAAATAATAATAATAATAAGATTCAGGGAAGTGGGTGGAGCCTACAACAGCCAATCAAAATGTATCTATTGATTTTCAAGGGGAATATTTAAACTGCTGCCATTCTTACACTGCTTATGGCAGAGGCTTTAAACTTGCTACAGTCGGTCATTGGGTGACTGGGGTCCACATTCAGGAAAGGGGCAGGGCCACAAACAGCCAAACAGATTTCCTTGCTGGATAAACAGCTTCCATTCACACATTTTTGATGCCAGGAACCTAAAAAGCTCATAAACTTGGTGATTGAGTGACTGTGTGTCAAGGTTACAAAAAGTGGGCGGAGCCAAAACCAAATTTCACTGAGAAAATGTAAACTGCAGCCATTCTTACACTGTTAATGGCAGGGTTCTCAAACTTTGCACAGTTGGTCACTGGGTGACTCGGATTAATATTCAGGAAAATAGGTGGAGCCTAAAACAGCCAATCAAAATTCACCTGTTGATTTTCAAGGGGAAGATTTAAATTGCTGCCATTCTTACACTCTTAATCGCAAATGCCTCAAACCTGGTGGGTCACTGGGTGACTGGGGTTCAAATTCATTAAAGGGCTAGGGCCACAAACAGCCAGATTTGTTTAATTTCAATGGAAAAAAGTAACTTATTGATGTCAAAGACCCCAAAGCTCATAAACTTGGTCATTGAGTGACTATATGCCAAGGTTAGAAATAGTGGGTGGAGCCAAAAAAACCTAACTTTTTACATGGGAAAATATAAACTGCAGCCATTCTTACACTGTTAATGGCAGGGTTCTCAAACTTGACATAGTTGGTCAATGGGTGACTGGGATTAATATACAGAAAAGTAGGTGGAGCCTACAACAGCCAATCAAAATTCACCTATTGATTTTCAAGGGGAATGTTGAAACTGCTGCCATTCTTACAGTGTTAATGGCAGAGGCCTCAAACCTGATACAGTCAGTCATTGTGTAACTGGGTTCCAAATTCACTAAAGGTGGTGGAGCCACAAATAGCCAGTCATATTTGTTAGATTGATTTCATCCATTCTGTTATTGGCAGGGTTCTAAAACTTGACACAGTTGGTCACTGGATGACTGGGATTAAGATTCAGGAAAGTGGGTGGAGCCTACAACAGCCAATCACAATTCACCTATTGATTTTCAAGGGGATTGTTGAAACTGCTGCCATTCTTACACTGTTAATGGCAGGGGCCTCAAACCTGCTACAGTCGGTCTTTAAGTGACTGGGGTTCAAATTCATTAAAGGGTCAGAGCCACAAACAGCCAATCAGATTTCTTTGCTGGATAAACTGCTTCCATTCACACAATTGTGATGCCAGGAACCCAAAAGCTCACAAACTTGGTCATTGAGTGACTGTGTGTCAAGGTTAAAAAAAACTGGGTGGAGTCAAAAACAGATTTCTGCAGCCCTTCTTCACTGTTAATGGCAGGGTTCTCAAACTTTGCACAGTTGGTTACTGGGTGACTGAGATTAATATTCAGAAAAGTGGGTGGAGCCTGAAAAAGCCAATCAAAATTCACCTGTTGATTGTCAAGGGGAATATTAAAATTGCTGCCATTCTTGCACTGTTAATGGCACAAGCCTCAAACCTGGTACAGTTAGTAATTGGGTCACTGGGGTTCAAATTCAGAAAAGGGGGTGGGGCACAAACAGCCAATCAGATTTGTTTAATTTCACTGGGAAAATACAAATTATTGATGCCAAGGACCTGAAAGCTCACAAACATGGTCATTGAGTGACTGTGTGTCCAGGTTACAAAAAGTGGGCAGAGCCAAAAACAAATTTCACTTGGAAAATATAAAATGCAGGCCTTCTTACACTGTTAATGGCAGGGTTCTCAAACTTTGCACAGATGGTAACTGGGTGACTTAGATTAATATTCAAGGAAGTGAATATTAATAACCAATCAACATTCACCTGTTGATTTTCAAGGGGAATATTTAAATTGCTGCCCTTTTTACACTGTTAAGAGCAGTTACCTTAAACCTGCTACAGTTGGTCATTGGGTGACTGGAGTTCAAATGATGGAGAGGGGTGCAGTCACAGCCAATCTGATTTGTTTAATTTCTATGGGAATATACAAATTATTGATGCCAAGGACCCTAAAGCTAACAAACTTGATCATTGAGTAATTGTGTGTTAGGGTTAGAAAAAGTGGGCGGAGACAACACCGGCCAAATACATACCTGGGCAACGCCGGGTCATCAGCTAGTAGTTAAATAACTAAATAAATGAATAATGGAAGTAATGTATGGGTACCCTAAGTCCAGGTGTTGAAAATGAGGGGCAATAGATGGGGCACTGTGCTCATCATATACAGGTAGTCCCCTGTTAACGAACGAGATAGGGACTGTAGGCTCATTCTTAACCTGAATCCATCCTTAAGTCGGCATGCTGTGCCTTCTCTGTCCCCTGTGTTTCCAGTGTCCTCCCTCTGTGTCATCTCTGCCCACTTTGTGCCTTTCGTGGCCCCCTCTGTGTCATCTCTGCCCCCCTTGTGCCTTTCATGGCCCCTAATGCAGAGTATGCACAGCGGAAGGCGCAACAAGTCTCACCTTCTTCCATGGCGACTCCGGGCCAATCAGCGGTGTCCTCTCACCCCTCAATGTTCCTCCCGGCGGCTTCCCTAGCATCGCGTAATGACGTCTCCTTCTGATTGCGTCATTACGCAACGCTAGGGAAGCCGCTGGGAGGAACATTGAGGTGTGAGAGGACGCTGCTGATTGGCCCGGAGCCACCATGGAAGAAGGTGAGATTTGTTGCGCCTTCCACTGTGCATACTCTGCATTAGGAAAGGGGGCACAAGAGGTAGTCCCCGGGCTGCGTGACGTCATCACGGCGGGCGTTCGTATCAGCGGGTCGTTCGTAAGTCGGGCGTTCGTAACCCGGGGACTACCTGTATACCCTCTCTAGTAATGTTGGAGTTTCTGGACAGTACAGAGAATGCAGTTGCCATATTTGCAAAGAAGAGCCATTGTAGTTTTCTGTCAGTTTTATAAATTCTTATCTGGCCACAGTTTAAAACGTAAAGATTATTTTTGGTAACAATAAATTATGAAATGACTTGTACAACACCAAATGAGATTTATGACATTTTTTTTTATGAAGGAAGTACAATCTCCCTTTAATATCCACAGAGACCGCTTGAGCTGCAGCATTAAAGAAATCAGATCCTCTTGTTTTTCTCCATTTTATTTCTAGTCGTAAAACCAAAGGTTATTTTACAGCAGAGTTTTTGGGTGAGCCCCATCTTCCATGTTAGGGGGTAAATTTAGCTCATAATCACGTCTTTTCTGGCAGGGGTCATTTTCCGCAAAGCCCGCCATAAAAAAAGAAACCTATGGATTTTGGCGCACCTCGATCGTAGCTTAGGCCTCGATTTTAACATCTTCGTGTGAGCTTTCCCAAAGCCCACTGATGAGCTGTGAAGGCAGTGAAACTGCGTTTTTTTAAACGGCCGCGTTTAGAGACAATGTCGTTCTAGCTGAAGCCAAGACACAGGTCAAACCAATAAGTAAAACGCTAGGTGCGCTGTCCTCTGACAATTCCACCAGCCAACTCGGGCTTGGCCTATGACTCATCAAAAAGAACTTTATTAAAAACAATTGAAACTCTTGCAGCTGGGGGAAAAGAACCCCCCGCCCCCCCCCCCCCCCCCCCGATAATTTTCCCTGAAATATTGTGTAGAGGTTTTAGAACTATAGCGCTATATATCCAGAGTTTAATTAGAAGCTTTATAGCTGTAGAATGGCGTTCCCACAAATTCAGATTGATTTGGACGCTTCCCGAGACATTTGGAGTAGGGCGATCTCCTGTTGAATGTCAGGAGGTGTTGGACAGTATTTTATGAAGCCCTGTGGGGGCGATCAAGGTTAGGTTGAAGCAGATCTTTTACAATTTTTTACATCTTAGACGGTGTTTATACAGAAATAAAGCTGTCCGGTATTAATAGCAATAGTATATTAATAATAACTGCTGAGTAACTGGCTCAGTTTTCAACATCAGACATCCCTGTGCTTCAGTTTTTTTCTGTGCTTGGAGCACTTATTTTGGTGCACATCGATGCCTCCCACTGGACATTAATAAGTACTTCAGTTTGGCCATGTAGCACTGTCATTGTGATGGTGGATTTCAATTGCTTTCAGTGATTTGGCAGATTATCATTCTAAACAAAGGTAAAGCTACAAGTAGTGCTAATAGTGATGATTGCGCAAAATGTTGTGTACATTTTTGCAATTACAGCCATACATAGTTAATTTGGATAGTCCACTTATTTTGTGAAAACCATTTGTAATTTCAAGTAATATTAGCAGAAATAATTTTGGCATCGCAGACAAAAATGCAGGCGTAAAAGGTTTTGCTATCACAGTCTACTGTCCCTTTTCAATTAACAGCAGCATGCGGACTGCCCCAGATTACACTATGATGGACCTTTATCAGTGGGTGGCGGCTTCCCACTTCCCTAAAACACTTGTAAGAAGTTAGTTAAGATAAAGTTCATTTTTATCGTCTTTCGGTTTCCTCGTTTCACTTGGAACAAAGGGTCAGGCTTGCTTGTTTCTATTTTTAGCGCTCCGATTCAGAAGGAAATACGGGTGGAGTAGAAAAATCTCGTGTAATCTGGTGTAAAAGAAAATGGCTGAAACAGCAAAAAGTTAAAATAATAAAAACAGTGTTGAAAGCTCAACTCTAAACACAGTTCTACGTCTGAACTCCAGCCAAACTTTTTTTTTTTTTTGTTCTTTAGTTTTTGTGAGAGTTGGGAAGAGTCAGGTTTTTATTGTAGATTTGCATGGACTTAGAGAAACGTCTTAATATTTCTTACCGGGAGATGAAAAAGAAAAACGAGAAGTGGGACAGATGTTCTCGATTTGGAAGGGGGGACACAGGCATAAATAAAGTACTTTGTGTTAGGAACGTTAAGACAACCTTGAGGTTCTTATTGCTGTCTGTGCCTCTGTTCAAAACAATCTCTGCCTTTCCTGTTTTGGTGATGCAGGAGATAAGGCAAATTTTTGCTGCCAGGGGTGCAGAAAGATATATAGATATAACTGACAAAACATTTTAAAGCTTTGTACACAATGGCCTCGATTCATAAAAGTGCTGTCGAGCGGGGAAAGTCGAGCGGGGAAACACCGCTGTCGGTATTTCCGCCTTCAGGGTGGTAATTCATAAAAATGTTGCCTGTTGTGACAGGCGTGCGGAGATACTCCGCTGTAGGCAGGCGTTAGGCTGTCCTACGCATGCGGAAACAGGAGAAGCAGGCGGAATCCCTCCGTGCGGTGTTCTCTCTGCAGCTGCTTGGGAGGTCTGTCCCATTCACTGCAACGGATTCCGCACGCTTCTCGCCACATCAGAGGTAGCGGTAATACCCGTCCGCATACCGCTACCTCTAATCTTTATGAATTGACATTTGTTACTTTTGCTGTGATAATCACCGCGCAAGGCGGTGATTGATCACTCTGCTTGTGGATGTCGGCTTTTCATGCGGAAAAAGCCTTTATGAATACATATTTGGCTGTGTGGTCGGTAAAGCGAGCGGCTTTCTGCATTTCCTCATGCGGAAATGCTTTATGAATCGAGGCCATAGTAAATGGTTCTTGGCTGAGGCTGTCAGTTGGGACTGCCTCTGCCTAGAATCTAGAATGTTCACTAATAAAACTGCACTTCTTTAACGTCCTTGCCACAATGCAGGAAGTACCCTAAAACAACAAAAAAAATGCGCACATAGTGCAAAGTACTGCTTTCTTAAAGGGAACCAGAGACGAAGCACTCTCATGTATTTACCATATATATCAGTGGGAACATTAGAGAAAACACCTACCATGCTTTCTGTTTCATTATTTACTGTTCAGATTGTTTCTTATCAGCCCTGATAAAATCCCCGACTGAGCATTCAGTCTGGCTTTGTTCAGGAATCTTTATAGCTGAGTCTGTCTTCTGTGCTGTCTTTTCAAGCCCAAGCCTGCCCTCTTGTGGCTCTGCTCTGGAATCATTATAGCTGAGCCATTATAGCAAAGCCAGACTGAATGCTCAGTCGGGGATTTTATCAGGGCTGATTAGAAGCAAGCTGAACAGTGAAGAATGAAACAGAAAGCAGGGTAGGGGTTTTCTCTAATGTTCCCACTGATATATATGGTAAAATACATGAGGATGCTTCGTCTCTGGTTCACTTTAAAAACACAATCAGCACGGAGCCAGGCTACACGCTGACGCTACGCTGCACAGGCCGCCCGGTTGGATGCACTGCCCCTAGTTCTGCGGCCGGGGTATTGAGTGGTCGTATGCCGGAAGCCTGTGGGAAACTGGTACAATAAAGACAAGTTTTATCGTGGAGCCACCCGATGTCTCTTTTATTGATACGTATGAAGCAAGTCGCCATCTGGTGAGTGGATTCACGAGAGGGGGAACCCAGGTGTGCATATCCCTAAGGTGGTGGCACATCCCGCTGGAGTGCAGCACTGGGTGCTGAGTGTTTTTAAGAAAGGAGTACTTTGCACTATGTGCGCATTTTATTTGTTGTTTTAGGGTACTTCCTGCATTGTGGCAAGGAAGTGAAAGAAGCGCAGTTTTTTTAGTGAATATTGGTTGAAGGAGAAGTGACTCTTGATTAAGCTGTGATCCCCTTTGATCAATTTTTTCCGTGGAGCGAAGTATTTTTTATCTTGTGGTAGAATCTAGATGGTGCCTTGACCAACGCCCTTCCTCGGTACCTCGACCAGCAATCAGCCTGCCAGTTCATCTTGGCTGCTCTGTGTTACTCTATTCTGGGCTTCGGCATTGGTGCTTCTCCCCTTGCATAGCCCAGAACGCATCACTAGTCTAGGGACTAGCAATGTGTCTGTACAGCCATGGCCCAAGACTGTTGCCTGAGGAATCCAGTCCATTCAGATTCATATTAAAGTCATGCAGATTCATAGAGGTAACAGGAAGTGGAGGAAAATCTCTCCAATGGAGACACAGATAGAAGACCTGACAGAAGTTATAAAGTTATATAAACCCATGTAAAGATTTGTAACCCATCCTCTACTTTTCACTTTTGCAATTTTATAAATATTCAAACTTGATAAATGTTATAAATCTGCAAATATCTGCAAATGTACAAATGTGTATTATGACAACTAAACATATTATAATTATATACTGTACTCTTACCAGAGTAAAAAAAAACAAAAACTTTTTTTCCTGTTAAAGAAAACCTGTAACTAAAAACGTTTCCCTGGGGGGTACTCACCTCAGGTGGAGGAAGCCTCCGGATCCTTCCCCCATCCTCCTGTGTCCCATGGCGGTCTCGCTGTGCCCCTCCGAACTGCGGGGATGTAAATATTTACCTTCCCGGCTCCAGTGCAGGCGCTGTATCGGCTCTCCGCTCAAAGATAGGCGGAAATAGCTGATCGCTGTCGGTCCGCTCTACTGCGCAGGCACAGAGTAGAGCGGACCCGACAGAGATCAGCTATTTCCGTCTATTTCCGTATTGAGAGCCGCAACAGCGCCTTCGCTGGAGCCTGGAAAGGTAAATATATCAAGGCTTGTCGAGCCAGGATTGCAGGATGCTTTGGGGGAGCCAGCGCTGGATTGCCTGCAGCTACAGGGGAGGGGGAAGCCTCATTGAGACCCTGAGGCTTCCCCCTCCCGAGGTAAGTTCCCCCCAGGGGACTTTTTTTTACACATCCCAGGAACAATAGATAGGAGGCAGAGGGCAGAGAGGGTTGTAAATTCTGGAAAGGCTTCTCATAGGCCTATTCTGATCTAAAAAAGCTTCAGGCCCCTTTTGCACTTGGTGCAGTGCGCTTTGGAACCATTCAACCGTACCAAAGCCGAAAAGTTACACCACGCATTGTAGCCCCAGTGCAACTAAAGAAAAAAAACAACTTGACACTTCCGGTGCACTTCCGGGTTTACTGCGGAAGTTGCGCGATAATACACTGCAGCTTCTGCGCTACCCGGAGCACTTCTGTTGCGTCGCATCACAAGCACTGTGTCATGTTCCATTGACTGTCATGGCCGCCAGTCAATGGTGGAAAATTATAATGCAATGCGACACAATGAAAAAATATTTTAAGTCATAACAGATTATTGGATTTCCCCTTGGTCCAACTGAAAAGAAATGCTGCCCAATTTCTGTGATCAGAGCTATATTTTGCAAAAGAAAATGAAGAAGTGAAAAATGAAATGAATAGAGTAAAAAAAAAAAAAAACAGAAACTAAAATATAATTTTCATCTTTGTAACAAACTTTTAATATTGAGAATAAAAAATAATAAGCTGCAGGATGAATAAACTACAGTCCTTGTCCGCGATTTAGCTGGAATGATATTAGTGCTTAATAAATTTGCTTACTCCAGTTTTTCGCTGCTGGTTTTCATGCCTCATAAAACTACCTCGGTAGCTTCCTACTTTTACGATCTCATTTGGAAATGAAAGAAGTTGGATCAACAACAACAAGACATAGTTTTCTGACTAATCACTCAGCCATCCCCACCCACTGATGTCATGGTACGCCCCTACAGGGGAGACATCCGCCAAACCCTAACCTTGAGAGATGGAATGGTCCAGGCCTAATACTGCCAAATCCCCATCTCCAGTGTTTTTTGGAACTCATCGCCAGTTGCACATGGAGTGTTTGAAGTCGTTATTTATTGAACAGTTATGGGTTTATATAACTTGGAATTGTTTAGGGAGCATTATCCGCGCATATTATTTTTCCGACAATGTGCTCTAATTTTCTTTGTTTTGTTAGCGGGGTGGGGCAGCGGCGTTCTGGCCTCCTGTGCCTCGCTCCATCCTCTTTCACATTTTCCTCTTTCCTGGCTAGTCAGTCTCTGACCTTTCCCTCCGCTGTTAGTGTGGTCTGGTGCTTTTCATGTACTCCGGCCCTGGAAACATCTCTGCCTCCCCGGCATACAGGGGAAGAATTCTCTCTCTGATTTATGAGATAAACTGGCAGAGGCCTGAGACAACACATGCTAAAATATTCTATGTGGAAATCAGTTAATCTAAGTTAAAAAGAGTTACCGACAAGTATTTCCTGCATCAGGCAAGCCTAAAAAGCACATGAGTGCAGATAAACAGACTTGGTGTATGCCATGCAATTTATTGTTATTATTTAGTATCTATATAACACCAACATCTTAGGCACCATTTTCCAGAGTCGGGGACGGATTTGTACTTTTTAACCACCCGAGACCAACAGTCACCAGCCGCCCTCTGACCAACAGTATCTGATTCTGAACCAACACCCCCTGTAAATAGGCACTGGGCAGATGGCATAAGTATATGCAGGCCCGGATTTACATCCCAGGAGCCTATAGGCACAGATGTCCTGGCACCCTAGACTCCGCCCTCCATGAACCTGCAAATCCCCTCTGATCCACACCGCAAGTGTACTGGCTGACCCAGCTGTCACGTCTCCCTTACTTTTCTTGCCAGCATAGGTAGCTACAGGTGACATTTAATATTAGGAAGCCAGAGGTACCCTCTTTATTAAGTAGCTAGAAGTGACCCAAAGTATTAGGTAACTAGAGGTGCCCCCAGTTGAAGGTAGATCTCGTCAGTGAACTGCTGAGATGGGTACTAGAGATGGGCCGAACCTCTGATTTTAGGTTCGCGAACCCCGTTCGCGAACCTTCGCGGAAGGTTCGGTTCGCGGAAAAGTTGGCGAACCGCAATAGACTTCAATGGGGATGCGAACTTTGAAAAATAGAAAAAATTATGCTGGCCACAAAAGTGATGGAAAAGATGTTTCAAGGGGTTTAACACCTGGAGGGTGGCATGGCTGAGTGGGATACATGCCCAAAGTCCGGGGGAAAAATCTGGATGTGACGCAAAGCAGCGGTTTAAGGGCAGAAATCACATTGAGTGCTAAATTGCAGGCCTAACGTGCTTTAAAACAACTTGCATGTGTATACATCAATCAGGTAGTGTAATTAGAGTACTGCTTCACACTGACACACCAAACTCACTGTGTAATGCACCGCAAGCAGCTGTTTGCGTAGTGACGGCCGTGCTGGACTGGTGTGCACCGTGGCGAGAGTGTAGGCTGCGGCGGTTTTCAAGCCCATATGGTCGCCGGGCTGTGGTAGCTCAATGATAGAACAACAGTGACTGTCCAGCTGATCAAATTTCGTCTGACCACAATGAAGCAACGACCTTATTATATTTTGTGTCCCACCCCACCCGAGACACTCAAATAGCCGGCGGTCATTGCTTCATTGTGATACGCAAGCCCCTTCACCGCGGCAAGGTAATTATCACGAAGGGGAATGGGCACATGTACATGCCTTTTGGTTTTTTTGTTGCAGCCGCCCGCAGTGCAGCCAGAAAAATTATTCAGGCATGTACACCCACCAGAAGAATTAGTGTAGCGGCCGCTGCTAGCAGCGGCCTTAAAAATTCAGGAATCCGCCTAGAGTCCTGGACCCTGTTGGTGGTGCCGGAGAAGGCAAGTGGCCTGCAGGCAGAGATGCTGTGTGTGGGGACTGACTTAGTCTTCGGTCGTGCAGTAGCCCTCCGGGATCCATTCCTCATTCATTTTGATAAAGGTCAGGTACTGAACACTGTCATGACTTAGACGACTTCTCTTCTCAGTGACAATGCCTCCAGCTGCACTGAAGGTCCTTTCTGACAGGACGCTTGCAGCAGGGCAAGAGAGAAGTTGTATGGCAAATTGGGACAGCTCTGGCCACAGGTCAAGCTTGCGCAACCAGTAGTCCAAGGGTTCATCATCGCTGCTAGCAGTGTCTACATCCACACTCAAGGCCAGGTAGTCGGCTACCTGCCGGTCCAGGCGTTGGTGGAGGGTGGATCCGGAAGGACTATGGTGAGGAGTTGGACTAAAGAATGTCCGCATGTCCGACATCACCCTGAGATCGTTGGAGCGTCCTGTCCTTGCCTGCGTGGACTTGGGAGGAGGAGGGTTACTGCCAGTGGTACCTTGATTGCATTGTGCAGCCACATCACCCTTAAACGCATTGTAAAGCATCATCGACAGCTTGTTCTGCAAGTGCTGCATCCTTTCCGCCTTCTGTTGAGTTGGTAACAGGTCCGCCACTTTGTGCCTGTACCGAGGGTCTAGTAGCGTGGCCACCCAGTACAGCTCATTCCCCTTGAGTTTTTTGATACGGGGGTCCCTCAACAGGCTGGACAACATGAAAGAGGCCATCTGCACAAATCTGGATACAGACGTACTCTCCATCTCCTCTTGCTCTTCCTCAGTGACGGGACGCAACTCCTCTTCCTCCCCCCAGCCACGAAAACAATACCACGGGAACGTGGAGCAGCAGAAGCCCCCTGTGACGGCTGCCGCGGTTGTTCTTCTTCTGCCGCCTCTTCCTCCTCCACAAAAACACCTTCCTCATCACCATCATTAGAGTCTGACTCCTCTCCTTCCCCACACGACTCCTCTTCCTCCTCCTCCTCCCCTCTGTGCTGCCGCAGGTGTTGTGGAAACATCGGGTTCGGATGTAAATCGCTCCCATGACTCCTGCTGCCATAACTGTTCTCGTTCACGCTCCTCCACAGCTGTTTCCACCACTCTACGCACGGCACACTCCAGGAAGTAGGCGTAGCGCGTAGGGGATCAAGTCGCTGATGGTGCCCTCAGTGCGACTCACCAGTTTGGTCACCTCAAAAGGGCTCCATGACCCTGCATGCATTTCGCATCAGTGTCCAGTTGTTGGGCCACAACATCCCCATCCTCCCAGATTGTGTCCTTGTACTGTAATGATACAGGTACTGGGTGATGGCTTTCTCCTGGTCTAGCAGGCGAGAGAACATCAGCAGGGTGGAATTCCAGCGAGTTGGGCTATAGCAAATCAGGCATCTCACCGGCAAGTTGTTTCTACGCTGAATGTCCGCAAAGCGTGCCATGGCCTTGTAAGAGCGCCTGAAATGCCCTCACAACTTCCTGGCATGCTTCAGGACATCCTCTAAGCCTGGGTACTTGGACACAAATCTTTGCACGACCAGATTCAGCACATGTGCCATGCAGGGTACGTGTGTCAGCTTTCCCAAATTCAACGCGGAAATGAGATTGCCATGAGAGCTGCTCCAGTGTGACTCTCCGCTTTGAGGCAAGACATGTCTAACACTACGTGACACCGTCGTACCTGGCATGCAGCATAGGCCCTGGGGTTTGGGGGCTGTGTAGCTGGAGAGGAGATCACGGCACCAGCCAAGGAGGAGGAGGAGGAAGATGACGACAGCGAAGAGGTGGTAGCAGGCGGAGAGAAGGTGGCTGGAGGCCTGCCTGCAAGCCGTGGAGGTGTAACAAGTCAGTCCACTGTGCAGCCACGTACTCCCTGCTTGCTGCCATCGGTCACTAGGTTGACCCAATGGGCTGTGTATGTAATGTAGCGGCCCTGCCCGTGCTTGGCAGACCAGGCATCCGTGGTCAGGTGGACCCTTGACCCAACGCTCTTCGCAATAGATGACACCACTTGCCTCTCAACTGCACGGTGCAGTTTGGGTATGGCCTTTAGTGAAACATAAGTGCGGCCTGGTATCTTCCACTGCGGTGTCCCAATGGCCGCAAATTTATGGAAAGCCTCTGACTCCACCAGCTTGTATGGTAATAGCTGGAGAGCTAATAGTTCCGCCACACCAGCTGTCAGACGCCGGGCAAGAGGGTGACTGGCAGACATTTGCTTCTTCCGCTCAAATGCTTCCTTTATGGACAGCTGGGTACTGCTGTGGGCAGAGGAGAAGGAACCGCTGAAGGGAAGAGGCGGTGTGGAGGAGGGTGGCTGTGAAGGTGCAAGGGAGAAAGCGGATGAAGACGATGCACCTGAAGGAGTAAGAGGAGATGTCTTCTGGGTGCTATTTTCCTCAGGTGTTCTTGCCATAGCTGTTTGTGCCTTCTCTCCAGGTGCCTTCGTAAGGCACTTGTCCCCACGTGAGAGTTGGCCTTTCCACGGCTCAATTTTTGCTGGCAAAGAGAACAGATGGCTTTGCTCCTATCTGAGACACACATGTTAAAAAATCTCCAAACCGCTGAGCCCCCCTGGGGTGATGGCGCTATGGTGGCATCAGCAGCTGACGTTGAAGGGCATGTTGGCTGGCTGTCCATAGCTGGCGATACATGGCGCCGGACACTGCCCCCAGCTGTTTCTGAGGACGAGCTCCCTTTGCTTCTATCATGGAGTTGTCTCCTCCTACTCCTCTCTGACTCCCCCTCTGAACTGTCCCCCTGGTCATCTCCTCTACTGGGAACATAGTTACATAGTAATTTTGGTTGAAAAAAGACATACGTCCATCGAGTTCAACCAGTACAAAGTACAACTCCAGCCTGCTCCCTCACATATCCCTGTTGATCCAGAGGAAGGCGAAAAAACTCTTACAAGGCATGGTCCAATTAGCCCCAAAAGGGAAAAATTCCTTCCCGACTCCAGATGGCAATCAGATAAAATCCCTGGATCAACATCATTAGGCATTACCTAGTAATTGTAGCCATGGATGTCTTTCAACGCAAGCAAAGCATCTAAGCCCCCTTTAAATGCAGGTATAGAGTTTGCCATAACGACTTCCTGTGGCAATGCATTCCACATCTTAATCACTCTTACTGTAGAAAACCCTTTCCTAAATAAATGGCTAAAACGTTTTTCCTCCATGCGCAGATCATGTCCTCTAGTCCTTTGAGAAGGCCTAGGGACAAAAAGCTCATCCGCCAAGCTATTATATTGCCCTCTGATGTATTTATACATGTTAATTAGATCTCCTCTAAGGCGTCTTTTCTCTAGACTAAATAAACCCAGTTTATCTAACCTTTCTTGGTAAGCGAGACCTTCCATCCCACGTATCAATTTTGTTGCTCGTCTCTGTACCTGCTCTAAAACTGCAATATCTTTTTTGTAATGTGGTGCCCAGAACTGAATTACATATTCCAGATGTGGCCTTACTAGAGAGTTAAACAGGGGCAATATTATGCTAGCATCTCGAGTTTTTATTTCCCTTTTAATGCATCCCAACATTTTGTTAGCTTTAGCTGCAGCAGCTTGGCATTGAGTACGATTATTTAACTTGTTGTCGATGAGTACTCCTAAGTCCTTCTCCAAGTTTGATGTCCCCAACTGTATCCCATTTATTTTGTATGGTGCTAGACCATTGGTACGACCAAAATGCATGACTTAACACTTTTCAACATTGAATTTCATCTGCCATTTATGTGCCCATATAGCCATCCTATCCAGATCCTGTTGCAATATGACACTATCCTCCTGAGAGTTGATGATTCTGCACAATTTTGTATCATCTGCAAAAATAGCAACAATGCTCACTACTGCATCTACTAGGTCATTAATAAATAAATTGAAGAGCACTGGACCCATTACAGACCCCTGTGGGACCCCACTGCTAACAGTCTCCCATTTTGAGTACGATCCATTGACCACAACTCTTTGTTTTCTGTCCATTAGCCAGTTCCCTATCCATGCACACAGACTCTTCCCCAGTCCTTGCATCCTCAAATTTTGCACCAGACTTTTGTGGGGAACAGTGTCGAAGGCCTTTGCAAAGTCCAAGTATATCACATCTACAGCATTCCCAATATCCATATTAGCATTCACTACCTCATAAAAGCTGAGCATGTTAGTCAAACACGACCTGTCTTTAGTAAACCCATGTTGATGCTGAGAAATAAGATAATTTTCTACTATGAAGTCATGTAGTAACCCCTCAAATAGTTTGCATACAACTGATGTTAAAGAGTAACTGTCAGGCTGCAGAAGCTAATTTAAACCTCTATTCTCCTGTGTTAAACAGTTTAGACAGAAGCCAAAAGACATTACTAAAGATAAAAATCTCTCTTACATTTAATGTGTGCTTATCACCAAAGCTAAGCTCCTAAGGAGGACGCAAGCCGCATTCCATACTGCAAAGCATTCTGGGGCCCTCCCCTCGGCTGCTAAGGAGAAGACGGGATCAAGTTTCAGCAGCTTCTAAACTCACAGCACAGATAAATCTCCGGGAAGATTACTCTGCAGGAGTCCGCTATTGTTCCTAGCCACATGGCTCATTAATATTCACTGCACACTGTGTTATTCTGTACGAACTGTTCTGTGATCAGAAGCAGGCAGGACATGACGACACATTTGGCTTCACAAACATGGAACCTGCCATGGGCTGTCAGGAGCATCATTCTCTGCATATACTATATACAAATTCTGTGAAATCCAAACGTGGACAGTGAAATGCATATGTAATGTAAGTACAGCCAATCTTTAGCTACTGATATATGTGTTTATTTTCTCTGAGACCTTATACCTAACAGCTCCTCTTTAAGGTTACAGGTCTATAACTTCCTGGATCTGATTTTTTGCACTTAAATAATGGGAAAACATGGGCTGTACGCCAATCCACTGGGACTCTGCCAGTTGAAAGAGAGTCACAAAAGATAAGATAAAGGGATTTATCTATAACTGAACTTAATTAAGTAAATTACCTATAACTGAACATACGTGGCATCCGTATAATCGGCATCATAATCCTCCTGCCCAGCTTCACTTTCCTCAGACACCTCCTCAACTGCACCAACTTCAGGTGGTTCATCATCCCCCTCCTCACACGTTACGTCCATACTATCGCCACCTAACTCAGACGTATGAGGTGGTGTACCTGCGCCTTCTTCTTCTTGTTGCAGTAGTGGCTGGGAATCAGTGATTTCACCACCACCACCAAATAACTCCTGCGAAGTGTCAAATGCAGCGGATGTGGTGCTTGTTGTATCGCTGGTGGCTGCGGGAGATGAGGTGTTCTGTGTTAAATAGTCAAGCACGTCCTGATCTTGGGAAGTGATGGCACGTGCCTTCTTCTGAGCACTGTATTTTGGGCCAGGTCCGCATGAAATCACAGCAACACCACCTCGCACAGACCTGCCGGTGCCTGGTGGCCTTCCTCTGGGTCTGCCTCTTCCTCTACCTGGTTTGTCCATTTTGTCCATCTCGGGGGGATGCTAGGTATATGCAGTGAGCTGGGTTCACTCAACACAACAGGTAGTTAGATGCAGTGAGGTGGGTTCACTGAACAGTAAAGGTACTTAGATGCAGTGAGGTGGGTTCACTCAACACAACAGGTACTTCGATGCAGTGAGGTGGGTTCACTGAACAGTAAAGGTACTTAGATGCAGTAAGGTGGGTTCACTTAACACAACAGGTACTTAGATGCAGTGAGGTGGGTTCACTGAACAGTAAAGGTACTTAGATGCAGTGAGGTGGGTTCACTCAACACAACAGGTACTTAGATGCAGTGAGGTGGGTTCATTCAACACAACAGGTACTTAGATGCAGTGAGGTGGGTTCACTGAACAGTAAAGGTACTTAGATGCAGTGAGGTGGGTTCACTTAACACAACAGGTACTTAGATGCAGTGAGGTGGGTTCACTGAACAGTAAAGGTACTTAGATGCAGTGAGGTGGGTTCACTCAACACAACAGGTACTTAGATGCAGTGAGGTGGGTTCACTGAACAGTAAAGGTACTTAGATGCAGTGAGGTGGGTTCACTCAACACAACAGGTAGTTAGATGCAGTGAGGTGGGTTCACTGAACAGTAAAGGTACTTAGATGCAGTGAGGTGGGTTCACTCAACACAACAGGTACTTAGATACAGTGAGGTGTGTTCACTGAACAGTAAAGGTACTTAGATGCAGTGAGGTGGGTTCACTCAACACAACAGGTACTTAGATGCAGTGAGCTGGGTTCACTCAACACAAAGCTAGGTATATGCAGTGATGAGGTGGGTTAAGTAAACACAACAGGTACTGGGTATATGTAGTACTGGGTAGTACAATGTGCAGCTCCCTGTCACACACACAGGTAGTCACTGAATGTGCTGGGCTGCTGGCAGTGGCACACACACTATGAATTAGCAAGGCTGTGCATGCAACAAAAGTGTCAGTTTGACACACAGGAAAAAAAAAGTACAGGATGAGCTCTGAAAAGAGCTGTTGAGGGGCGCTATAAGAGCAATAATAATCAGCCAGGAGCAAGCTAAGCAGCCAAGAACCTAACTAATCTGTCCCTAGAAGAACAAGTCTGCAGCTGCTGTCCTTAGTCTTTCTCTAGCAGGCTAGCAGGCACACGAGTGAGGCCTTATATAAGGGGGGGGGGGGGGGCTCCAGGGCTTAGTGTAGCCTGAATGGCTACAATGTGCCTGCTGACTGTGATGCAGAGGGTCAAAGTTGACCCTCATAGTGCATTATGGGGCGAATCGAACTTCCGCAAAAGTTCGCCCGGTCCAGGCGAACGCGAACCCCCAAAGTTCGGCCCATCTCTAATGGGTACAGGGGAGCCAAATGACGGCAGCACAAAACCTCGACGGCGTAAAACACTATTCCCTCTCCGATTCGTTGCAACTCGGAGGAAGATTTAATTTGTGGTTGATCGCCTAAACCTTGAATTACCCTTATGAACCCCGCGCAGTAAAATATTACTACTACGGCAGCGCCTAGTTTTGGTGCTCGGCACTAAGATTTACATACAGGATTCCACAGCTCTCTGCGGTAAGCAGTACTTGCCACCGTGCCTCCAGCATGCATGATCAGGAACCAACAGCCCACAGCAGTACAGATCATCTTATAAGAAATGCAAGTAGCACAGTGCCATCTACAGGCCAGAGGTAGGAACACCTCATTTACTATAAAGCAGCAGGGACAGCCATACTATCCTAGGAAAAAAAAACAAAAAACATACATACGTAAATAAATACTTGTTCTACTTACATAACACATGTATTGTACTACCCATGTTTTGATTTCAGTGAATTTTATAAAGTAAATAGAGAGAAAACTGTTCCAGGCATTGTCCATCTTTACTGCCTCTGACTGAAGCCAATCCTGATGTCATTTCCTCCCTCACTTTTTTTCCCCCTTAATTTAGGAGGCTCCCTGGAAAAGGGAAAAATGGAAAATCGGGAAAAACTGAAAATTGGAAATCAGAAAATTGGAAATCGTAAAACAGAAATTTGCATTGGTGGAAATTGAAATTTAGGCGCAATTAGAAATGGGCATTTCTGACCTTCCCTAGGAATCGCTTCCTGGTGCATGCAATCTGCAATTGCATTGGGGGGAAAGTACAAAGTTTGATTACATTGCCCAAGTGAGTTCTTTTCTATCTGGATAGGTGCTACATACAACTGAATTAGGCAACAGTTGCGCCGCCTAATTTTAGAACCCTCTAGCACTTATTGTTACTAGCGAGTTAAGGAATTACATTGGACTCCATGGGGTTGATTCACTAAGACAGATAACATGCCTTATCAGAGTTAACATGCCTTATCTGGGTTAACACGCCTTATCAGAGTTAACACCTTATCAGAGTTAACACACCTTAGCAGGGTAGCATAGTGAGCGCTTCAAGCATATGCCTGCTAATTGGCAATGGCGAGAGCTCCATTCATCCTGCCCTGAGCCTCTGCAGGTCCAATCACTTTAAAGGACATTGTCCCTGCACTTGTATTGGCCGAAAAAGGCTGCCTGTCAAGTTTCCTGTCAAGTGACAGGTAGCCTATTGGGCCAAAGTGCAGAAATAATGTCCTTTAAAGTGATTGGACCTGCAGGGGCTCAGGGCAGGACGAGGGGAGCTATTGTCATTGCCAATTAGCAGGCATAAGCTCATAGCACTCTCTATGCTACTCTGATACGGTGTGTTAACTCTGATAAGCCGTGTTAACTCTTATAAGGCATGTTAACTCTGTTAAGGCATGCTATTTGTCTTAGCGAATCAAGCTCATGTCTTATTTAATCAGTATGTTAGGAGTTTGATAATAGGAAAACTACCAATATCCCTATCATGCAGATGACCTTCCAAATTTCGCAGTGGTTCTCAAACGTTTTTGAATGAGGGCGCCCTAAATCACTTTGACATTTTTTCAAGGCACCTCTCAGCAATAATAACTACTGAAGTGCTGGAATGATCCTTATTAGGCTGTAAGACCCCCCCCCCCCCCCAAGTAGCTAGTGGGGCTTATTAGGCAGCATCCCCTTTTCAAGTAGTCAATGAAGCCCCCCCCCCCCCCCCCCCCCCCCCTAGGGATGATCAGAACCAGCAAATTCCGTTCCGCCAGAAACCACGGATTCCGTCAGTGTTAAATTCCGTCGGATTTTACTAAATTCCGCGGAATTCCGGATTCCGTCGGAAAAAAATAAATCTCTCTCCTCCTCCTCGAGGAAGGAGGGTCTCATCTTCCAGGGAATTGTAGAATTTCAAAAGCCAGCTTACATACCATGGCTGGGAATTGAACCCAGGTCTCAGTGTGTGGTAGGTAACTGACTTAACCACTATACCACCAACAACACTACATGCTGAAGCCAGCCTAGCATGAGCATGTACCATTGTGATATACCCAAGAGAAAAATGATCTCTCTCTCTCTCTCTCTCTCTAGGACTTGATGCCATTGAACTGAATTTTCAGCTTAAAACCATCAACGGATACCGGCAGAATTTCACAAGGATTTTCGGAATTCCGCCAGATTGAAAAAGCAATTTTCCGACCAAACGGAACAGAATGAGCAAATTCCGCCTAAAAATTCTGGAAAATACAATTCCGTGAAAAGCGGTGACCATCCCTACTAGAGAGAGAGAGAGAGAGAGAGATGAACCTACCTAGCTATCTGGGGTTCTCTTCAGACAACTGTTGAACACAAAAGGCAAGGCCATGCCTGGCTAAAAATCCTTAAGCAAGCTAATTTTTCTCTTGGATTGATCATAATGGTACATGCTAGGCTGGCTTCAGCATGTAGTCTTGTTGGTGGTATAGCGGTTAAGTCAGTTACCTACCACACACTGAAACCTGGGTTCAATTCCCAGCCATGGTGAGTTGGCTTTTGACATGCTACAAATCCTTAAGCATGCTACTTTTTCTCTTTGATTGATCATAATGGTACATGCTAGGCTGGCTTTAGTATGTAGTGTTGTTGGTGGTATAGCGGTTAAGTCAGTTACCTACCACACATTGAGACCTGGGTTCAATTCCCAGACATGGTGAGTTGGCTTTTGACATGCTACAAATCCTTAAGCATGCTACTTTTTCTCTTTGATTGATCATAATGGTACATGCTAGGCTGGCTTTAGTATGTAGTGTTGTTGGTGGTATAGCGGTTAAGTCAGTTACCTACCACACATTGAGGCCTGGGTTCAATTCCCAGACATGGTGAGTTGGCTTTTGACATGCTACAAATCCTTAAGCATGCTACTTTTTCTCTTGGATTGATCATAATGGTGCATGCTAGGCTGGCTTCAGTATGTAGTGTTGTTGGTGGTATAGCGGTTAAGTCAGTTACCTACCACACACTGAGACCTGGGTCATTTCCCAGCCTGGGTTCAATTCCCAGCCATGGTGAGTTGGCTTTTGACATGCTACAAATTCTTAAGCATGCTACTTTTTCTCTTGGATTGATCATAATGGTACATGCTAGGCTGGCTTCAGTATGTAGTGTTGTTGGTGATATAGCGGGAGAGGGAGAGAGAGAAATAGAGAGAGAGAGATTCTTTTTAATTCCGCGGAAATAGAAAATTTTCAGCGGAATTCCGTTTTAGAGGTTTATCAATTCCGTTCCGACCGTCGGAATCGGAATTGACCTAATTCCGTCCAGAATTGCGGAATTCACAATTCCGCGGAATCCAACGAGCATCCCTGCCCCCCCCCCCCCACACACACACACACACTTCGGCAGCAACCCTCCCTCCAAATAGTCAGTGGCCCCCACATTAGGCTGCATTACCTCCTCCAAATAGTTAGTGCCCCCCCATCATGCAGCAACCCATCTGAATGAACATAAGTTTACAGAGTCAGTCTAGTAGAGCACATAGACACATAGAAATTACCCCATATGGGCACTGCCGTTAGTAACAACCCCTTTACGCAGCATCACCTCAGCACCCACTCCAGATTGTAAGTGACCTCCATTAGCTGGACAATCATTTTCTTACCTATCCAGGCCAAGCCGCGCTGATCCGTCATTCCACTCCGATTCCTCTGATGTCCAACTTCAACCACGGCTGCTAGGACTAAAGATTAACCGCAAGGTAACACAGCCGCATCATTGTGTGGGCACAGTACCTGATGGGCAATGCACAAAGAATGAGGATGCATGCCGAGGCACCCTTGGGAGGTACCTGAGGTGCACCAGGGTGCCACAGAACTCAGATTGAGAACCCCTGATTTAGTGTATAATTTACCTGACTGTACCTGTCAGTCCTCATTATCCTTGCACGTCCTTTGGTCTTCAGGTGAATTCTTCATATATCACAGAACATTTTTTAAACATGAGAAGGTCAACTCCTCATCCAACAACTCAATTTGGAACTGGGAGTTCCTCTCTGGATTGGTGCTAAAATAATCTGTCTTGAGGCCAAACCAGCCACAGCTTACAGACAGGGACTCAGTCATCGCTCTGTCCAACCATCTGCCGGTGACTCATTGTCTAATCCGTATTTTCCTTATATCTTGTTGAGGACCTTCAGCGACATGGACCAGGATCAAATTCACTATTGGCAGCCCAATATACTTTTCTTTCTCTAGCTGTTAATTTTAAATATTTAGACTGCCTCCTAGTTACCAGGGATACAAATATACAAACAGATCCAGATACAATCAGCATGACGATTACAGGAGTTTTGTCCTGGTACACATTCCCACACGAGTACTCTGCGTACCTTGGGCCGATAAGCCAGATCCAAGCAAAGGATTTATAAGATTTTGTAGCAGAATTGGGTCAGCAACAACACCAAGTGGCGTCACCTCACACTTCATAGGATCTGTTTTCTTTATGCTTTCGGTGTTCTCCAAACGCCACAAATCTTTGTTAACTGAAACGCTGATGAACCTTAAATCATAAAAATAGCTTGTCTCAATTTATGCCACAAAGCCCCTTGCATGACTGCCGGATGCTGGCGGCTCTTGTGAAAAGTTCTGCAGCTAAAGTTGCGTGAATAAATCCTGTGTGAGGTTCTCGACAAGTCTAACTTTCTGCCAGGAGTATTCCTTAACTGACTGAATGTAGACAGGTGATGACATGAGCAGCTAGACGGGTCCCTCACACATGAAGCACACATTGGGCCTGATTCACAAAGCGGTGCTAACAGTTAGCACGCTAGTGAAAAGCCCTTTATCACCCCTAAACTCTGTTTAGGCATGATAAGTTTAGGTGTGATAAGTTTAGGTGTGATAAGTTTAGGCATGATAAGTTTAGGTGTGATAAGTTTTTAGGCGTGATAAGTTTAAGCACCAACTGGGTTAGCACCGCAGTGCACAGCTGATCAAACGTTTTGTGCTAGCAAAGTCTGGTGCACTTTGCATAGAGTTTAATGGCGCTGCTTTGCGTGCGGGACTTTGCGCGCAATATAAACTTATCTAAACTTATCATGCCTAAACTTATCATGCCTAAACTGAGTTTAGGCATGATAAAAATGGTTATCACACCTAGGGCCTGATTCACAAAGCGGTGCTAACAGTTAGCACCCTGGTGAAAAGCCCTTTATCATGCCTAAACTCAGTTTAGGCATGATAAGTTTAGGTGTGATAAGTTTAGGTGTGATAAGTTTAGGCATGATAAGTTTAGGTGTGATAAGTTTAGGCATGATAAGTTTAAGCGCCAACTGCGTTAGAACCGCAGTGCACAGCTGATCAAAAGTTTTACGCTAGCAAAGTCTGGTGCACTTCGTATAAAGTTTAATGGCGCTGCTTTGCGTGCGGGACTTTGCAAGCGATCTAAACTTATCTAAACTTAGCATGCCTAAACTTATCACACCTAAACTTATCATGCCTAAACTTATCACACCTAAACTGACTTTTCACCAGAGTGGTGCAATGGTTATCATGCCTAAAGTCTCTAACTGGGTTAGCACCGCTTTGTGAATCGAGCCCCTAAAGTCTTTAACTGGGTTATCACCGCTTTGTGAATTGAGCCCATTGCCTTAAAGGACCACTATCAATTGTAAAATTTAAAATGCATGCAATCATATACAAATAAGAAGTATGTTTCTTCCAGAGTAAAATGAGCTATTAATTACTTTTCTCTAATGTTGCTGTCACTTACAGTAGGTAGTAGAAATCTGACAGAACCGACAGGTTTTGGACTAGTCAATCTCTTCAGGGGGGATTCTTAGCAAGGCTCTTATTTTTTTTATAAAGACATTCTCTGAAAAGGATTTATACAATGATGCTGGCCAGCCTCCCTGCTCGCTGCACTTTTTTTGGAAGTTGAACAGTGCAACTGCCACCCACTAAATGCTTTTGATAATAAACAAAACCCTTAGAATCCACTATGAGGAGATGGGCTAGTCGGAAACCTGTCGGTTGTGTCAGATTTCTATTACCTAGTGGCAGGGCAAAAACAAGTGGCAGCAACATGGGAGAAATGTAATGTATGGCTCATTTTAATCTGGAAAAAATGTAATTTTTATTTGTATGTGTTTACATGTATTTAAAATCTTTCAATTTTCGATATTGTGGTCCTCTTAACAAATCTAGTCAGAACATCTCTTTATTTGGTAGCAGGAAATTTGGGTGCCCATGGCTAATGCCCTATCGGCACTAATGCAAATATCATTAATATGACGAAAGCAGAAATTTGAAAGCCCGATAAATATGTTTTTCAACATTTTAAAAACATGGTATCATTTTGAAACTTGCAATGTTATATCTTTTGTAATATTATTTTATTTGTATGTACAAATTTTACATTATGAAATATTTTATTGTTTGTATGTACAGATTTTACGTCCGGTCTTTGGTGCGCCAGGAAACCAGCAGTGTCCACCGCCATGCTTCTTTCCTTTTAAGTCCCCTTTAAGAATTGGAGGGTAAGCTGGATATGCTTCATTCTGCTGCTTGCAGTTCGGTCATTTCACAGCAGCCGGAGATAATCTCCATTTCAGCGATCCAAGAAAAACGAATAAAATCACAGCTGGTTAATTCAAGCGATCAGCCGCCCATGCTCCACTGTCTGAAGCTGTTCTTGTTTGTTCCAGATTCCACTAACCTGTCAGAATGCATTTATTGCAGAATTAGAAGTTACACTCCTGAACTTCATCCTCGTCCGAAACACGATGGAATTACGTGAGCAGTGTCTTGCTTCCAGCCATCTTTAATGTGCAGCCTTCCAGGTCTCCAACGCTCGGAAATCGACATTGTGGATCCAGATGATCCCGAATGTAAAAGGAACTTAGTACCATCATGTGGTTTGTGCATTTTATGTGAATGTTTTTTAACCATTTAAGCCTGCTGCTGTGCTTCTGTGCGCTCCCGCATGCGCCCATGCGCCCACACGCCCCCGTGCCGCCCCCCCGGTAGCCCGGAGATCAATGAATGGGAACACAGTTCCCTTTCATTAATCTAAGTCCCCGGCAGAAAAACCGACAGCTTCTCATCAGAGGCCGTGGTCTTTCTAACAAAAAAACAAGTTTCCCTTCCTACTTATGCTTCCTAGAAGGAAGCACTTTGCTTCCAGGGCTAAAAAAAAAAAAAAAACTTACTGTGGCCATCTTGTGGCCAAATAGTAAAACTACATCTACATACATTTTTTATAAAATAAACATACATTATTACATTTGGAATTAACTGTTTACCTCCCACACCAAAAAATACCCAAATCAAATTTTTAATGTAAAAAAAATTACAATTAAAAAAAAATTTAAAACATAAATTGTTACCTAAGGGTCGGAACTTTTTTTAATATGCATGTGAAGAGGGTATATTGCGAACATTTTTTAAATGATAAGCTTGTAAATAGTGATGGACGCAAAACTGAAAAAATGCACCTTTATTTCCAAATAAAATATTGGCGCCATACATTGTGATAGGGACATCATTTAAATGGTGTAATAACTGGGACAAATGGGCAAATAAAAAACATAGGTTTTAATTATGGTAGCATGTATTATTTTTAAGCTATGATGGCCGAAAACTGAGAATAATGAATTGTTTCCATTTTTTCTTAATATTCCTGGTAAAATGCATTTAGAAAAAAATAATTCTTAGCAAAATGTACCACCCAAAGAAAGCCTAATTGGTGGCGGAAAAAACAAGATATAGATCAATTTATTGTGATAATTACTGATAAAGTTATTGGTGAATGAATGGGAGGTGAAAATTGTATAAGGTGAAAAATACCCGAGGGCTAAAATGGTTAAAGAAGTTTGTGAGCTACCATCATCAAGCATAGTAATTCTCAAATCCAAAAAGCTCACTTCTCTCTTTGAAAAGGTAGCTGTCAGAAAAATATTGTGATCATTGTGGTTTAGACGAGAAATAAATTGGCGTGAAAACTCCTCTGGTCCATTCCAAAGGATTAAGATTTCATCCATGTACGGGTAATATCCCAAAATGTGATCATGGAAAGAGCTCACATCAGATGACCATAAAACTTCCCGCTCCCACCAACCCAAAAATATATTCGCTATCGATGGGGCTAATTTGGCCCCCATCGACACACCATGGGTTTGCACTTGTTCTTCCTTACACATACTCTTAGCTGTTGGTAATTAGCTTTTGACATTGACACGGGTTAATCAATCAGTTATCGGTGATTAAATATAGTGTTGGGCGAACATCTAGATGTTCGGGTTCGGGCCGAACAGGCCGAACATGGCCGCGATGTTCGGGTGTTCGACCCGAACTCCGAACATAATGGAAGTCAATGGGGACCCGAACTTTTGTGGTTTGTAAAGCCTCCTTACATGCTACATACCCCAAATTTACAGGGTATGTGCACCTTGGGAGTGGGTACAAGAGGAAAAAAAAATTTAGCAAAAAGAGCTTATAGTTTTTGAGAAAATCGATTTTAAATTTTCAAAGGGAAAACTGTCTTTTAAATGCGGGAAATGTCTGTTTTCTTTGCACAGGTAACATGCTTTTTGTCGGCATGCAGTCATAAATGTAATACATATAAGAGGTTCCAGGAAAAGGGACCGGTAATGCTAACCCAGCAGCAGCACACGTGATGGAACAGGAGGAGGGTGGCGCAGGAGGAGAAGGCCACGCTTTGAGACACAACAACCCAGGCCTTGCATGAGGACAAGAAGCGTGCGGATAGCATGCTTTGTACCACCATGCAGTCATAAATGTAATAAAGATAAGTGGTTCAATAAACAGGGACCACGCGGCAACGCTAACCCAGCAGCAGCACACGTGATGGAACAGGAGGAGGCGCAGGAGGAGAAGGCCACGCTTTGTGAGACACAACAACCCAGGCCTTGCATGAGGACAAAAAGCGTGCGGATAGCATGCTTTGTACCGCCATGTAGTCATAAATGTAATAAAGATAAGAGGTTCAATAAACAGGGACCACGCGGCAACGGTAACCCAGCAGCAGCAGCAGCAGCAGCAGCACACGTGATGGAACAGGAGGAGGCGCAGGATGAGAAGGCCACGCTTTGTGAGACACAACAACCCAGGCCTTGCATGAGGACAAAAAGCGTGCGGATAGCATGCTTTGTACCGCCATGTAGTCATAAATGTAATAAAGATAAGAGGTTCAATAAACAGGGACCACGCGGCAACGGTAACCCAGCAGCAGCAGCAGCAGCAGCAGCACACGTGATGGAACAGGAGGAGGCGCAGGAGGAGAAGGCCACGCTTTGTGAGACACAACAACCCAGGCCTTGCATGAGGACAAAAAGCGTGCGGATAGCATGCTTTGTACCGCCATGTAGTCATAAATGTAATAAAGATAAGAGGTTCAATAAACAGGGACCACGCGGCAACGGTAACCCAGCAGCAGCAGCAGCAGCAGCAGCACACGTGATGGAACAGGAGGAGGCGCAGGAGGAGAAGGCCACGCTTTGTGAGACACAACAACCCAGGCCTTGCATGAGGACAAAAAGCGTGCGGATAGCATGCTTTGTACCGCCATGTAGTCATAAATGTAATAAAGATAAGAGGTTCCATAAACAGGGACCGGCAACGGTAACCCAGCAGCAGCAGCAGCAGCAGCAGCAGCAGCAGCACACGTGATGGAACAGGAGGAGGCGCAGGAGGAGAAGGCCACGCTTTGTGAGACACAACAACCCAGGCCTTGCATGAGGACAAAAAGCGTGCGGATATAGCAGCAATGCTTTTTGCCGCCATGCAGTCATAAATGTAATACAGATGAGAGGTTCAATAAACAGGGACCGGAAACGCTAAACCATCCCAGATGTTCATCGGTCATGTTACTTGGTTGGGGTCCAGGAGTGTTGCGTAGTCGTTTCCAATCCAGGATTGATTCATTTTAATTTGAGTCAGACGGTCTGCATTTTCTGTGGAGAGGCGGATACGCCGATCTGTGATGATGCCTCCGGCAGCACTGAAACAGCGTTCCGACATAACGCTGGCTGCCGGGCAAGCCAGCACCTCTATTGCGTACATTGCCAGTTCGTGCCAGGTGTCTAGCTTCATGCCCGGTTTCAGGTCCAGCGGTGCCAGCCACAAATCCGTCTGTTCCTTTATTCCCCTCCAAATTTCCTCCCCTGTGTGCTGCTTATCCCCAAGGCAGATCAGCTTCAGCAACGCTTGCTGACGCATGCCAACAGCTGTGCTGCACTGCTTCCACGATCCTACTGCTGCTGGTGCTGGGTTAGCATTTCCGGATGAGGTACAGCTTTGAGATGCGTTGGAGGAGAAGGAGTCAGAGAGGTAGGTGCTGCTGTTGTTATCCAGCTGTTTGCGGCGTGGGCAACACCCGCGCCGTAGCAGGTGAGGAATCGCTGCCAGGCTCCACAAGGTTCACCCAGTGCGCGGTAAGGGAGATGTATCGACCCTGGCCGAACGCACTCGTCCAGGTGTCAGTGGTGAGGTGAACCTTGCAGGCAACGGCATTCTTCAAGCTTCGGGTTATTTAGCTGACCACGTGCTCATGCAACTCAGGCACTGCAGAGCGCGCAAAGTGGTAGCGGCTGGGAACCACGTAACGTGGGATGGCCACTGACATCATGCCCTTGAAGCTGTTTGTCTCCACCACTCGATATGGCAGCATTTCGCAGGCCAGAAGCTTGGCTATGCTGGCTGGCTGTTACTGCCACGGCCCGGGGGTCATTTGCTGGCAATTTCCTCTTGTGCTCAAACATCTCAGAGACAGACAACTCAACCGTAGCGCTGCACACCGAAGGGCTGTTGGTTGTTGTGTTTGATGAACACTGGGAGACCTCAAGAGCACTAGTCCGGAAAGTGACAGTGTCAGCATCGTCTGATGTTTGTGAATGTTGTGAACCACGCAATGGCTGGGCTACTGCTGCTGCTGAGGCGGGTCTGGTGGTGAGTCTGGTGAACCCAAGGGAGGCAGTGTTGCTGGTGGTACCCTGTCCTGCCGCGTTTGCCCACAGAGTGGGATGTTTGGATAGAATGTGGCGGCTCATGCTGGTGGTGGAGAGGTTGTTAATACTTTTCCCCCTGCTCAGGCGGGTCTTGCACACCTTGCAAATCGCCATGGTAACATCCTCAGTGCAGTCTTCAAAGAAAGCCCAGACTTTAACTGGCTGAGGACTCGGACCTCGTGCGTGATGTGCTGGTGCTGCTTAACCCACTGCTGGACGCTTGAGAGGTCATCCAAGTAATTATCTGGTCCTGTTCTTTTGGATCTGTGAGGGTTGTTGTCCTGGACAACATGGGCAGTATTGAGTGGGTTTTCTTGGGTGCTCCCCTGTGGCCTGTACGTGAACCGTCAGGGGAAACACCTCTTCCCTTGCCCCTCCCTCTTTCACCGGATTTCTTCCTCATTTCACTTATCCTTAAAGTACACGCTGACTGGCAGCAGTACAGTGGCAGTACAGAAATGCTATACAGTGGTGGGTGAGCGGTGTACCACTATTGTCAGCAGTGACACAGAGCACAATGCTATACAGTGGCGGGTGAGCGGTGTACTACTGTTCCCAGCAGACACAGAGTGGAAGTAAACACAATGCTATATAGTGTGGCTGAGCCGTGTACACAGAGTGGCATTAAACACAATGCTATATAGTCTGCTATATAGTCACCCCGAACAGGGTGATGTTCTGCAGAACCCGAACAGTGGCAAACACTGTTCGCCCAACACTACTGGGAGGGAACGCAGATTTTAGTACCTAAACACACGATACAACATGTTTTCCGGGGTCGGACTCTGAGGCACATACAGATGGTCCCGATCATCATCCTCATCATACAACTCTTCTCCTGAGTCTGACCCACCCACCACCTCTGCCACCCCAACATCCCCAGACACAGACCCCTCATCGTCCTCAACATTAACTTGGGATGCTGGCCTGAGCCAGACCTCCTCCTCCACATCAGGCCCCATCATCTCCTCAATGGCAGCCCTCATTAATCGCTCTGGCGACGGACTGATGGACACAACGTTCTCCTCCGGGGAGGGCTGCTGCTGACCACTGGCTGCTGGGGTGGATGTTATAGCTTGCGTGGGGCGTTGGCTGTTGCTGTTGTTGGGAGTGCTGCTCACAGCGGAGGTCTCTGGGGAACTCATGTTGAGCTCATATAGTGGTTGACGGTGAGTGGAGTATTACTGATCCCAGCAATATACACACTGACTGGCAGAGTACGCAATGCTATATAGTGTGGCTGAGCGGTGTACACAGAGTGGCAGTAAACACAATGCTATATAGTCTGGCTGAGCGAGCGGTGTACTACTGTTCCCAGCAGAATCAGAGTGGCAGTAAACAATGGTATATAGTCTGGCTGAGCGGTGTACACAGAGTGTCAGTAAACAATGGTATATAGTCTGGCTGAGCGAGCGGTGTACTACTGTTCCCAGCAGAATCAGAGTGGCAGTAAACAATGGTATATAGTCTGGCTGAGCGGTGTACACAGAGTGTCAGTAAACAATGGTATATAGTCTGGCTGAGCGAGCGGTGTACTACTGTTCCCAGCAGAATCAGAGTGGCAGTAAACAATGGTATATAGTCTGGCTGAGCGGTGTACACAGAGTGTCAGTAAACAATGGTATATAGTCTGGCTGAGCGGTGTACACACAATGCTATATAGTCTGCTATATAGTGTCAGTAAACAATGGTATATAGTCTGGCTGAGCGAGCGGTGTACTACTGTTCCCAGCAGAATCAGAGTGGCAGTAAACAATGGTATATAGTCTGGCTGAGCGGTGTACACAGAGTGTCAGTAAACAATGGTATATAGTCTGGCTGAGCGGTGTACACAGAGTGTCAGTAAACAATGGTATATAGTCTGGCTGAGCGGTGTACACAGAGTGGCAGTAAACACAATGCTATATAGTCTGGCTGAGCGAGCGGTGTACTACTGTTCCCAGCAGAATCAGAGTGGCAGTAAACAATGGTATATAGTCTGGCTGAGCGGTGTACACAGAGTGTCAGTAAACAATGGTATATAGTCTGGCTGAGCGGTGTACACAGAGTGTCAGTAAACAATGGTATATAGTCTGGCTGAGCGGTGTACACAGAGTGGCAGTAAACACAATGCTATATACTCTGGCTGAGCGAGCGGTGTACTACTGTTCCCAGCAGACACAGAACAGTGAACAGAATGCTATATAGTGTGGCTGAGCGAGCGGTGTACCACTATTCCCAGCAGACACAGAACAGTGAACAGAATGCTATATAGTGTGGCTGAGCGGGCGGTGTACCACTATTCCCAGCAGACACAGAACAGTGAACAGAATGCTATATAGTGTGGCTGAGCGGGCGGTGTACCACTATTCCCAGCAGACACAGAACAGTGAACAGAATGCTATATAGTGTGGATGAGCGAGCGGTGTACCACTATTCCCAGCAGACACAGAACAGTAAACAGAATGCTATATAGTGTGGCTGAGCGAGCGGTGTACCACTATTCCCAGCAGACACAGAACAGTGAACAGAATGCTATATAGTGTGGCTGAGCGAGCGGTGTACCACTATTCCCAGCAGACACAGAACAGTGCACAGAATGCTATATAGTGTGGCTGAGCGAGCGGTGTACCACTATTCCCAGCAGACACAGAACAGTAAACAGAATGCTATATAGTGTGGCTGAGCGAGCGGTGTACCACTATTCCCAGCAGACACAGAACAGTAAACAGAATGCTATATAGTGTGGCTGAGCGAGCGGTGTACCACTATTCCAAGCAGACACAGAACAGTGAACAGAATGCTATATAGTGTGGCTGAGCGAGCGGTGTACCACTATTCCCAGCAGACACAGAGTGGCAGTAAACAGAATGCTATATAGTGTGGCTGAGCGAGGTACACAGAGTGGCAGTAAACAGAATGCTATATAGTGTGGCTGAGCAAGCGGTGTACTACTATTCCCAGCAGACACAGAGTGGCAGTAAACAGAATGCTATATAGTGTGGCTGAGCGAGGTACACAGAGTGGCAGTAAACAGAATGCTATATAGTGTGGCTGAGCAAGCGGTGTACTACTGTTCCCAGCAGTGACACAATGACAGGGGGGACCCTGGCTAGCGTGGCTGGAGCGCGAACTACCCTGCCTGCCTACCCAAAGCTAAACCCACAGACAAATGGCGGAGATATGACGTGGTTCGGGTATTTATTTACCCGAACCACGTGACCGTTCGGCCAATCAGAGCGCGTTCGGGTCCGAACCACGTGACCCGTTCGGCCAATCACAGCGCTAGCCGAACGTTCGGGGAACGTTCGGCCATGCGCTCTTAGTTCGGCCATATGGCCGAACGGTTTGGCCGAGCACCGTCAGGTGTTCGGCCGAACTCGAACATCACCCGAACAGGGTGATGTTCTGCAGAACCCGAACAGTGGCGAACACTGTTCGCCCAACACTAATTAAATACTGTATAGACTATAATGTCTCACCTTTTGGTGGGTCAGCACCTATAACAAAGTCATTATTATGTTTATATATACATATTTATATATTTTTTGCTATTCATTATTTTTCCCTTTCCTTTTAGGTGAGCATTTGGTTATATCTGTGGTTGTGTTGAACTATTGGCACATTCTCAATATTTCTTTACACTTCTTGCCTTCCATTCCTTCTCAAATTCTTCTGTCTTCAATGGCTGTATGGTGAGTAGCACCCATTTTACTTTGAGGTAATCCTAATTTTCTCTTTGGTCTCAATATACTACTTATCTTTGGTTGATCCATTGGTGAAGTTCTGGAAGGTCTTTTTTAATCACCTCTTTCCATCTTTGTGGTCTTTATAAGTCCAGTTACCATTATATATGGTGTGGTCATGCTGACTGAATCTTTGATCTTTCATTTTGTGGTTTCTAGATTCACCCAATTTACCAGTAGTGTTGGGCGAACAGTGTTCGCCACTGTTCGGGTTCTGCAGAACATCACCCTGTTCGGGTGATGTTCGAGTTCGGCCGAACACCTGACGGTGCTCGGCCAAACCGTTCGGCCATATGGCCGAACTAAGAGCGCATGGCCGAACGTTCCCCGAACGTTCGGCTAGCGCTGTGATTGGCCGAACGGGTCACGTGGTTCGGACCCGAACGCGCTCTGATTGGCCGAACTGTCACGTGGTTCGGGTAAATAAATACCCGAACCACGTCATATCTCCGCCATTTGTCTGTGGGTTTAGCTTTGGGTAGGCAGGCAGGGTAGTTCGCGCTCCAGCCACGCTAGCCAGGGTCCCCCCCAGTCATTGTGTGTCGCTGCTGGGAATAGTAGTACACCGCTCGCTCAGCATTCTGTTTACTGCCACTCTGTGTACCTCGCTCAGCCACACTATATAGCATTCTGTTTACTGCCACTCTGTGTCTGCTGGGAATAGTAGTACACCGCTTGCTCAGCCACACTATATAGCATTCTGTTTACTGCCACTCTGTGTACCTCGCTCAGCCACACTATATAGCATTCTGTTTACTGCCACTCTGTGTCTGCTGGGAATAGTGGTACACCGCTCGCTCAGCCACACTATATAGCATTCTGTTCACTGTTCTGTGTCTGCTTGGAATAGTGGTACACCGCTCGTTCAGCCACACTATATAGCATTCTGTGTACTGTTCTGTGTCTGCTGGGAACAGTAGTACACCGCTCGTTCAGCCACACTATATAGCATTCTGTGTACTGTTCTGTGTCTGCTGGGAACAGTAGTACACCGCTCGCTCAGCCACACTATATAGCATTCTGTTCACTGTTCTGTGTCTGCTGGGAATAGTGGTACACCGCTCGCTCAGCCACACTATATAGCATTCTGTTCACTGTTCTGTGTCTGCTGGGAATAGTGGTACACCGCTCGCTCAGCCACACTATATAGCATTCTGTTTACTGTTCTGTGTCTGCTGGGAACAGTAGTACACCGCTCGCTCAGCCAGAGTATATAGCATTGTGTTTACTGCCACTCTGTGTACACCGCTCAGCCAGACTATATACCATTGTTTACTGACACTCTGTGTACACCACTCAGCCACACTATATACCATTGTTTACTGACACTCTGTGTACACCGCTCAGCCAGACTATATACCATTGTTTACTGCCACTCTGATTCTGCTGGGAACAGTAGTACACCGCTCGCTCAGCCAGACTATATACCATTGTTTACTGACACTCTGTGTACACCGCTCAGCCAGACTATATACCATTGTTTACTGACACTCTGTGTACACCACTCAGCCACACTATATACCATTGTTTACTGACACTCTGTGTACACCGCTCAGCCAGACTATATACCATTGTTTACTGCCACTCTGATTCTGCTGGGAACAGTAGTACACCGCTCGCTCAGCCAGACTATATACCATTGTTTACTGACACTATATAGCAGACTATATAGCATTGTGTGTACACCGCTCAGCCAGACTATATGCCATTGTTTACTGACACTCTGTGTACACCGCTCAGCCAGACTATATACCATTGTTTACTGACACTCTGTGTACACCGCTCAGCCAGACTATATACCATTGTTTACTGCCACTCTGATTCTGCTGGGAACAGTAGTACACCGCTCGCTCAGCCAGACTATATACCATTGTTTACTGACACTCTGTGTACACCGCTCAGCCAGACTATATACCATTGTTTACTGCCACTCTGATTCTGCTGGGAACAGTAGTACACCGCTCGCTCAGCCAGACTATATACCATTGTTTACTGACACTATATAGCAGACTATATAGCATTGTGTGTACACCGCTCAGCCAGACTATATACCATTGTTTACTGACACTCTGTGTACACCGCTCAGCCAGACTATATACCATTGTTTACTGCCACTCTGATTCTGCTGGGAACAGTAGTACACCGCTCGCTCAGCCAGACTATATAGCATTGTGTTTACTGCCACTCTGTGTACACCGCTCAGCCACACTATATAGCATTGCGTACTCTGCCAGTCAGTGTGTATATTGCTGGGATCAGTAATACTCCACTCACCGTCAACCACTATATGAGCTCAACATGAGTTCCCCAGAGACCTCCGCTGTGAGCAGCACTCCCAACAACAGCAACAGCCAACGCCCCACGCAAGCTATAACATCCACCCCAGCAGCCAGTGGTCAGCAGCAGCCCTCCCCGGAGGAGAACGTTGTGTCCATCAGTCCGTCGCCAGAGCGATTAATGAGGGCTGCCATTGAGGAGATGATGGGGCCTGATGTGGAGGAGGAGGTCTGGCTCAGGCCAGCATCCCAAGTTAATGTTGAGGACGATGAGGGGTCTGTGTCTGGGGATGTTGGGGTGGCAGAGGTGGTGGGTGGGTCAGACTCAGGAGAAGAGTTGTATGATGAGGATGATGATCGGGACCATCTGTATGTGCCTCAGAGTCCGACCCCGGAAAACATGTTGTATCGTGTGTTTAGGTACTAAAATCTGCGTTCCCTCCCAGTAGTGTTGGGCGAACAGTGTTTGCCACTGTTTGGGTTCTGCAGAACATCACCCTGTTCGGGGTGACTATATAGCAGACTATATAGCATTGTGTTTAATGCCACTCTGTGTACACGGCTCAGCCACACTATATAGCATTGTGTTTACTTCCACTCTGTGTCTGCTGGGAACAGTAGTACACCGCTCACCCGCCACTGTATAGCATTGTGCTCTGTGTCACTGCTGACAATAGTGGTACACCGCTCACCCACCACTGTATAGCATTTCTGTACTGCCACTGTACTGCTGCCAGTCAGCGTGTACTTTAAGGATAAGTGAAATGAGGAAGAAATCCGGTGAAAGAGGGAGGGGCAAGGGAAGAGGTGTTTCCCCTGACGGTTCACGTACAGGCCACAGGGGAGCACCCAAGAAAACCCACTCAATACTGCCCATGTTGTCCAGGACAACAACCCTCACAGATCCAAAAGAACAGGACCAGATAATTACTTGGATGACCTCTCAAGCGTCCAGCAGTGGGTTAAGCAGCACCAGCACATCACGCACGAGGTCCGAGTCCTCAGCCAGTTAAAGTCTGGGCTTTCTTTGAAGACTGCACTGAGGATGTTACCATGGCGATTTGCAAGGTGTGCAAGACCCGCCTGAGCAGGGGGAAAAGTATTAACAACCTCTCCACCACCAGCATGAGCCGCCACATTCTATCCAAACATCCCACTCTGTGGGCAAACGCGGCAGGACAGGGTACCACCAGCAACACTGCCTCCCTTGGGTTCACCAGACTCACCACCAGACCCGCCTCAGCAGCAGCAGTAGCCCAGCCATTGCGTGGTTCACAACATTCACAAACATCAGACGATGCTGACACTGTCACTTTCCGGACTAGTGCTCTTGAGGTCTCCCAGTGTTCATCAAACACAACAACCAACAGCCCTTCGGTGTGCAGCGCTACGGTTGAGTTGTCTGTTTCTGAGATGTTTGAGCACAAGAGGAAATTGCCAGCAAATGACCCCCGGGCCGTGGCAGTAACAGCCAGCCAGCATAGCCAAGCTTCTGGCCTGCGAAATGCTGCCATATCGAGTGGTGGAGACAAACAGCTTCAAGGCCATGATGTCAGTGGCCATCCCACGTTACGTGGTTCCCAGCCGCTACCACTTTGCGCGCTCTGCAGTGCCTGAGTTGCATGAGCACGTGGTCAGCTAAATAACCCGAAGCTTGAAGAATGCCGTTGCCTGCAAGGTTCACCTCACCACTGACACCTGGACGAGTGCGTTCGGCCAGGGTCGATACATCTCCCTTACCGCGCACTGGGTGAACCTTGTGGAGCCTGGCAGCGATTCCTCACCTGCTACGGCGCGGGTGTTGCCCACGCCGCAAACAGCTGGATAACAACAGCAGCACCTACCTCTCTGACTCCTTCTCCTCCAACGCATCTCAAAGCTGTACCTCATCCGGAAATGCTAACCCAGCACCAGCAGCAGTAGGATCGTGGAAGCAGTGCAGCACAGCTGTTGGCATGCGTCAGCAAGCGTTGCTGAAGCTGATCTGCCTTGGGGATAAGCAGCACACAGGGGAGGAAATTTGGAGGGGAATAAAGGAACAGACGGATTTGTGGCTGGCACCGCTGGACCTGAAACCGGGCATGAAGCTAGACACCTGGCACGAACTGGCAATGTACGCAATAGAGGTGCTGGCTTGCCCGGCAGCCAGCGTTATGTCGGAACGCTGTTTCAGTGCTGCCGGAGGCATCATCACAGATCGGCGTATCCGCCTCTCCACAGAAAATGCAGACCGTCTGACTCAAATTAAAATGAATCAATCCTGGATTGGAAACGACTACGCAACACTCCTGGACCCCAACCAAGTAACATGACCGATGAACATCTGGGATGGTTTAGCGTTTCCGGTCCCTGTTTATTGAACCTCTCATCTGTATTACATTTATGACTGCATGGCGGCAAAAAGCATTGCTGCTATATCCGCACGCTTTTTGTCCTCATGCAAGGCCTGGGTTGTTGTGTCTCACAAAGCGTGGCCTTCTCCTCCTGCGCCTCCTCCTGTTCCATCACGTGTGCTGCTGCTGCTGCTGGGTTACCGTTGCCGCGTGGTCCCTGTTTATTGAACCTCTTATCTTTATTACATTTATGACTACATGGCGGTACAAAGCATGCTATCCGCACGCTTTTTGTCCTCATGCAAGGCCTGGGTTGTTGTGTCTCACAAAGCGTGGCCTTCTCCTCCTGCGCCTCCTCCTGTTCCATCACGTGTGCTGCTGCTGCTGCTGCTGCTGGGTTAGCGTTGCCGCGTGGTCCCTGTTTATTGAACCTCTTATCTTTATTACATTTATGACTACATGGCGGTACAAAGCATGCTATCCGCACGCTTTTTGTCCTCATGCAAGGCCTGGGTTGTTGTGTCTCACAAAGCGTGGCCTTCTCCTCCTGCGCCTCCTCCTGTTCCATCACGTGTGCTGCTGCTGGGTTAGCGTTGCCGCGTGGTCCCTGTTTATTGAACCACTTATCTTTATTACATTTATGACTGCATGGTGGTACAAAGCATGCTATCCGCACGCTTCTTGTCCTCATGCAAGGCCTGGGTTGTTGTGTCTCAAAGCGTGGCCTTCTCCTCCTGCGCCACCCTCCTCCTGTTCCATCACGTGTGCTGCTGCTGGGTTAGCATTACCGGTCCCTTTTCCTGGAACCTCTTATATGTATTACATTTATGACTGCATGCCGACAAAAAGCATGTTACCTGTGCAAAGAAAACAGACATTTCCCGCATTTAAAAGACAGTTTTCCCTTTGAAACTTTAAAATCGATTTTCTCAAAAACTATAAGCTCTTTTTGCTAAATTTTTTTTTCCTCTTGTACCCACTCCCAAGGTGCACATACCCTGTAAATTTGGGGTATGTAGCATATAAGGAGGCTTTACAAAGCACAAAAGTTCGGGTCCCCATTGACTTCCATTATGTTCGGAGTTCGGGTCGAACACCCGAACATCGCGGCCATGTTCGGCCTGTTCGGCCCGAACCCGAACATCTAGATGTTCGCCCAACACTATTTACCAGATGGCTTGCCCTTGTCAACTACTGGAGTTCATGGTCCTATTAGATTTCCCCACCTGACCTGGATGAACATTTTTGTGAAGAGTCTTCAAAGTCCATTTGTAATATGCAATCTTCCATGTGGCTCTCATTACTAATTTTTTATGTCCTCCTCTTTTTGCACTACCATTCATACATTTTCATATATAATTGTTTATGTGGCGGTACTTTATTATTACTATCATTATTCTGTATCAGGCAGGTGCAGAGGGGGGTGCTCTGGGTGCCCAAGTACCCCCCCCCCCCCTTTTAAAATACCCTTAAAAAAGACACCTTTGGCTGTGAAAAAAAAACCCGCCCCGGCCTAGATAAGCCCCGTCCACCAACTGTGGGATGCTCTGCCCACCACCTGCAGGAAGCTCCTCCCCATCTGGGACACTTTGGAGTAAAGAGGTCCCATACAGGATTCTTAGTGTAACCATTCCTGCAGCTGTACGGGAGCAGGTAAGAGGGTGTCTCCCTGACAGCAGTGACCTCTCCCCTCCCCCAGCGTTGACAGTGACCTCTCCCTTAACCCTGCACCCACAGTGACCTCTCCCTTCACCTAGGACCGATACTGACCTCTTCCTCCCCAGCATTAGCACTGCAGTGATCCTGCCTTCACAGAACCCACAGTGACCCCTCCCTCCCACAGCGACCTCAGTGACCTCTCCCTCCCCCAATGGCTCCCTTCTTGTCCCCAGCAGCACCCATAATGACCTCCCTCAGCAGTCAGCACCTAAACTGACCTCTCCCTCCCTCAGCACCCCCAATTTCTTCCCCTTCCTTCCGCACCCACACTGATTTCTACTGACCTCTACTTCTCCCAACATCCACCCACACCCCTTTCCCCCATAGCTGGCACCCAGTAATCACACTCACATTACACAAAGTACCTGCACCCAGGCCTGACATTGCACCCAGTACTCACACCTGGACACAGCCTTCACGTGGCACCCACTATCTGCACCCACTTAACCACCAGTAACCACACCCAAAATACCAGCATTTAAAACCCACGTGACACCCAATGCCCACCCATAGCCAGCACCCAGTACAGGTATGGCACCAAGTATTCGCACCCATGTCACACCCAGTACCTGCACCCAGCACCCACATGACATCCAGAACACACACCCAGATCTCACATGGCACTAAGTACCTGCAATCAACACCCGCATGACACTTGATACCCACCCATAGCCAGAACTCGCATGACTCCCTGTACCTGCACCCAGAACCCACATGGCACCCAGCATCTGCATTCAGCACCCCCATGACAACCAGTACTCCCCTAGCCAGAAATGAGGATGGGGGAACGTGTGGCCACCTGTGATAGGTCCGACTGACTCCACACCATTGCATGCAGCCAGCACTTCTGTGACTGAATGTGTGTCAAGCGGAGAGGCTCGGGTATGGTCTGGGACAGTTGGAGGAGAGCCGGGGGGAGAAGGTCACAGGTCACTGCATGGCAAGAGGGTTGGGGGGGTGGTACCCCACCACTTGTAGGTACTATTGTGCATCTTGGGGGGGCCCTTTTTTAAATGTGAGCACCCCCACTTAAGGACCCTCTGCACGGCCCTGTTCTTTATTACTTTTTTTGGCCACCAGGTGCCCCATAACATATTAGGTTTTCTCTTCCTTTGCATAGTTTGTATTGAGCAATGTTTCTCCGAATGTCCACTTTAATTATTACATGTGCGCATATATATTTATGTATGCCTTTCATAATTATATGTAATTGGGTTATGGACTTATAATAATCTTTTAATCCCTTCTAATTCTCTTATCCTTCCTACATTATCTGCCGCTTGCTCATGTTGCACTGGGGCCCTCTCTATAATCTACTATGAGGCGTTACTTCCATATTCTGACGGCGCAGTAGCGTACGGGCTGCCTGGGCAACCCGACGTTTACTGCGTTATGACGCGGCCGCGTCACGTCTAATGGACGTCACCACCCTCCATTACTGGACGGACGGCGGGGGGTTTTAAAAGCCGATCTACGCATTCAGCATTTAGCCTCTTTCAGAAGCGGGTCGGACCCGCGAGATGCATTAAGGCGAAAGGCGGTGGGTTCATCTTGTCCTCATCCTCTCCTTCCTCACGTAAGTTTCTTCACATTGTTCCCTTTTTCCCTACATGGCAGCACTTTCTGATTCTTCTCAAATTCTAGAGGAAATCTATTTCCCCACTTTGATCATTAGGGCTCTCTGTCCTAGTTGTTTGTGCAATACACAATCTTACTAAGCACTATATATTGCATACCCATTTAATTATATACTGTGAATTTAATATAACATATTATATGGATCTTATCTGTATGTTATTATTCTGAGGTTTTGAGGACTGCATATTTTATGCTTTATCATTATTGTTATTCATTTAAGATGACGTTATCCCGGTGTTACATCGTTGGTGATTTTAATTGTTTTTATGTATGAAGTTTGTTCCCAATAAAGATTGTTACCATTTGACTCTACGCCAAAAGTATAACATTAGATTAAATGAGCTTAAAAAGCAACTCAAATGGCAGAGGTGCTTAACTTGAATCCTTGTGCAGATCGCTTGATACTCCTCCCTGTATTGCCCGATGAAGCGGGATTGAGCCTGCGAAACGCGTTGCAAATTTTTTTAATTTTTTTGGGGAGTTTCTAATAAATGTGTTTGACTGTCTGAATCGCAGTGGTTGTCGTGTCTGCCTGAGGGAGGTAAGACCACCACTCATTTTTGCCATTTGAGTTGCTTTTTAAGCTCATTTTATCTAATTTTATACTTTTGGCGCCTCTGTTCATTGTATACAATTTGGAGTCCACCCTTGGTGGAGGGTTGCTACCCTATTTTACTGTCTACAGAGAGCGACTTCTTAATCCTGAGTGGGGTCAGGATAATCTCCCCACCTGCACTTACAGTGGTTGCCTGCTGGTGACCCTGACTTGTGAGTATCTAGCAATACGAATGTATTGCCACCTTATCCAGTACGTATTACACTATTGGGGCTCTTAGTGTTCCCTGTTTTTATCTCTCTGCAAATTTGACTCTACGTTTGGTCTGGTGCTGTGTATAATGGGCGCTTTCCCCCTCTCCCTTGTTGTGTCAGTTAGTACTGCCCATTAGCACATTCCATTCAATCGGTAATTGGTGGGCAACCCCCTTATATTTATATATATTTATATGTATCTTATGGTGCTTGTCCAATTTTCGATGCTTAGTTTCCATCATCAGGTGTCTGTAGACATGAGCCTACAGTGCCTTATGGTAAATCCAACCCTGTCAGAGTCTATGGCTAAAAGTATTAGAGGCAGAGGATCAGCAGGATAGCCGGGCAACTGGTATTGCCTAGGGATAGGTTCACAGACGTTATGGTCATGCGTTATAAAGTCTTATAATGCTATACACCAAACTGCAATGATAAGTCTATGAGACGTTCACAGTGTGGCATTAACGTTACGGTGTAATGTGTTGCATTATGGCAATGCACTATTTATTTATTTAAGTATTTATATAGCGCCGACATATTACGCAGCGCTGTACAGAGTATATTGTCTTGTCACTGTCTCTCAGAGGGGCTCACAATCTAGTCCCTACCATAGTCCTATGTCTATGCATGTATCGTGTAGTGCATGTATCATAGTCTAGGGCCAATTTAGGGGGAAGCCAATTAACTTATCTGTATGGTTGTTTTGGAATGTGGGAGGAAACCGGAGTGCCCAGAGGAAACCCACGCAGACACGGGGAGAACATACAAACTCCTTGCAGATGTTGACCTTGCTGGGATTCGAACCGGGAACCCAGCAAGGCAAGAGTGCTAACCACTATGCCACCGTATATATGCAGGTGTTACCTCTTAACACACACTTTAACATACAGGGAAGCATACTTTTCATTGTCTGTATGCTTCACTGTATGCGATGTAACACAGCGGTAATGTGTGGTATGACTTTTTTGTTGCGTTGCATTCCTGTTGAACAGGAAACACAATGCAACGTCCAACTGTGAACCTAGCCTGAAAAGAAATAAACATGGCAGCCTCCATATCCCTCTCGCTTTAGTTGTCCTTTAAAGGAATACTGTAGGGGGGTCGGGGGAAAATGAGTTGAACTTACTCGGGGCTTCTAATGGTCCCCCGCAGACATCCCATGCCTGTGCAGCCACTCACCGATGCTCTGACCCGTCTCCGGTTCACTTCTGGAATTTCAGACTTTAAAGTCTGAAAACCACTGTGCCTGCGTTGCCGTGTCCTTACTCCCGCTGATGTCACCAGGATCGTACTGCGCAGGCACAGACCATACTGGGCTTGTCAGAGCCGGGACAAGGTCCTTCAGCACCCAAGGCTGAGACACCAAAGTGCGCCCCCCCCATCCCTCCCACCCCAGCCGTCACACACTGATTGCTATTAGACTAAAGGCCCCCAACCTCCCCAACACCTTAATCTCTAGTTATCTGGCTTGCAGTCATTGTCATGTATCCCCTTTTTTTATTTCTTTCTGCTTCAAACACAATTGGGAATGACAGCTGAATGAATTGTGCGCCCCCTCCTACACTGCGCCCTGAGGCTGGAGCCTCTCCAGCCTCTGCCTCGGCCCGGCCCTGGGGCTTGTGCTATACACTCCTGGTGACATCAGTGGGAACGAGGACACGGCAATGCAGGCACAGTGGTTTTCAGACTTTAAAAGTCTGAAATTTCAGAAGTGAACTGGAGGCGGGGCCGGAGCATCGGTGAGTGACTGCGCAGGCACAGGATGTCTGCGGGGGACCATTAGAAGCCCCGGGTAAGTTCGACTCATTTTTCCCCGACCCCCCCCCTACAGTATTCCTCTAAGGTTATGAGAGTTTTTTGGGGACAAGTAAAATTGTTAAGAACCATTATCACCTAAAAAAAAACAAATCCCAAATACATTTTTTTAAAACGCATGCAGTTTTCTACACTTTTTTTTGCGTTTTTGTGTGTTTTTGCATGTGTTGAATTCAGGGCCAGGCCGAGGCATAGGCTGGAGAGGCTCCAGCCTCAGGGCGCAGTGTAGGAGAGGGCGCACAATTCATTCAACTGTCATTCCTAATTGTGTTTGAAGCAGAAAGAAATAAGAAAAGGGGATACATAGCAGTGACTGCAAGCCAGATAACTAGATATTAAGGTGTTGTGGAGGTTGTGGGCCCATGGGGGCCTCTTAGTGTAATAGCAATCAGTGTGTGACAGCTGGGGTGGGAGGGATGGAGGGGCGCACTTTGGTGTCTCAGCCTTGGGTGCTGGAGGACCTTGTCCCTGCTCTGGTTGAATTTTTTTCTTATTATGCAATTCTACATAGGGCAATATCCATCTATGGGCATGGGCAGCGCTACACTAGGGCACGATGGGGTACAGCCCCCCCCCCCCCCCCCCATGGAATTAATGTGCCCCCTCCCCTTTCCTCAATAACATACAGTTAACTGTTTCTCCAGGCTCCAGCAGCATACAGTGAACAGGATAGGATATATAAAAACTCTCCATGTCAGCCCGAGTCTAGGTAGGCATTACGTAAACCAAGGGTCTTCTCTATTTGCCATAAATACCTCACAATCCTTGCAACATCCCTTGTAATTATTGAATCTGCATGACACTTATATTTGCAAAAAAATCTCTCAATCTCCTTCTCAATGTAATTTCTAACATTGTCAGTCAACAGGAAAAGAGACTGAAGAAGGCTTACAAGCTGAAAGCTTACTGATTTTCTTTTAAATTAGACAATAAACTAGAACTTGTATTTTACAAACTCCAGCAATACTTGGCTACTAAGGTACAGAATTACACACACATTGTTTCTCTCCCTCCTGCCCCTTCCCCCTCCCTTTGCTTGTAGTTCCCTGAGACACAGGCTGGGGTCTGGAATGCTTTGTCTGTGATCTGTCCACACTGGAGCAGCTTGCTAGCAAGTAAGGATTAAAGCATGCCAGCCAACTAGCCAAGTACATCTGTAGGTAACTTTTCT